>NC_053429.1:86528034-86818547 GCF_007990345.1 Gossypium hirsutum
TTGGTCTTGGCCGAATCTACATCCATCACTTCCAATGAATAATTCAATTTTTACGCCATACTATCATTTCATATTAGAATACTCATAAGCTTACAATATCACGATTTAGAATTCAAGTATGGGTTTAATCATAGCTTATGAGCAACTAAAACACGTTTTATCCATGTTTACAACAAATCACATATTCACTACGAGCTGTTTTCCTGAGCAATGGTCACTGAATTATTTATAACGGAGCTACAAAACTCCAAATCACTTACCGTTAATTTTTCCTGAATATAGACTCGTATATCTTCCATCCATAAAATTTCCAGAATTTTAGTTTGGCCAATCAATACCAGATCTTTCTTAAAGTTTCCCCTGTTTCACTGTTTGACTATTTGACCATCTTCACTACGATCAAATTTCTCATTTTACAGAATTCAAATGTGTTGTATTTGATTTCATTTGAAACTAGGCTCATTAGGGAGTCTCAGCATATAAATTTTATCTTATAACCCTTTTTGTACAATTTATATTGATTTTCTAAAACAGAACAGAGGATTACAGTGTCATTCTGCGCTGTCTCACACAACTTTAAGTATCTCATTATCGGAAATTCCTTTTCTTACACGGTTTATTTTATAAGAAACTAGACTCATTAAGCTTTAATTACATAATTTATCCAGCTTTTAACTCAACTCCCACAATTTATGGTAATTTTTCCAAAACACGCTACTGCTGCTGTCCCTAGCAGATTTATACAATTTACTCTGTAAAGTTCTCATTCACATATTTAAAACATAATATCATATTCATCCCGTTTTAAACTTAAGACTTACAAGGGAATCAAACTCAAATACTTAAGAACTTACCTTAAATGTCGTCGGACAACTACAAATTGACTATTCCATTTGTTTCGCTTTTCCCTTTTCCGAGTTAAGTTCCTTTCGCTCTTGAGCTAGGTAAAATAAATTAGTTTGTTTAATTACTTAACTAATTTATTTAGATTCAAACATTAATAATTTTCTTAATAAGAAACATACGACAACTCATTAACATCCATTCATTCACATCTTTATTCTTGATTACAATCGGCCATTATAACATATACAAATGCATATTAACCACTTTGACCGATTGTCCATTAACCACTAACCAAAACTCATCAAATTAATGGACTATTTATTTAAATAATCCTTTATTATAATCTCACTTTGAAATTTAATACTAATTACTAATTTATCTCCCACTTAAGTTACTCATTGTACTTAATTATACACTAATAATTAAAAATTATCAAACTATCATTCTACTCATTTCTAAAATGACTATGTAAATATTAATCTCAATTTCATATACCATTTAATTCAAAACATTTAGCTACTTATTTACACTTTTACACATTTTCCCCAAAACATTTACATCCTATACAATTTAATCCGTCATATCCACCAAGTTAATTCCACAATTAACACATAACCCACTATTGCCAAATACTTAACCCTTAATATACAGCGTATATATGTATATCTTTAATTTATAATAAAATTCTTCTCATTTATAATTTACTCAATTAAATCCTTAATTTTTAAATGTAGTAAAAATTTACTCTATAAAATAACACAAATTCAACATCAAGCACCCAAACAAAACTCCTTCAAATAAAAGACTTCAAATTATGTCAATGACGTATTTTTTTTATACATTGATAATTTCACATAAATAAACAATTTAATCCACCATATTTTTAAAATTTTCCATAATAATCCTCAATGTGAAATTTCATGAATTGACTTTGCAAATCATCTCACTTCACTTCCAACTTTAAAAATCTACCATAATAATATTAAGAACTTAGATTTTCTACCGTAGTAATTTCTATTAACTACAATCATTCCACAAATTTCAACATGGGTATGCTAGTTCATGATCCTAAGGTTCCAAAAATATAAATTATAAGCAAAAAGGATCATTAACATACCAACTAATTTGAGCTTCAAACTAAAACAACAATGGCCGAATATGCTTTCTCCTTTCCCCCAAATCAACATGCACAGAAAAATGAAACTTAAAACTCATTCCCTCTCTCCATCGAGCTATTTGTTTCTTCTTCTTCTTTTTTTATTCCTTAACAATATAAAATTATACACCCATCATAAGTAATTATTTATGTCTATATTTTAATATAAATTCCTCATCATGGCCGGCCACTATAAACAAAAAGGAATATTTGACATGCAAATCCCTCATGTTAACATTTCATGCATTATTTGACACTTTACAAATTTACCTATCACACTTTCAAGTTTTATCACATGAGTCCTATCTTATAAATTTTACATACAAATGACAAAATCAAAGCATGAAACTTTCACACATGCATTTACACATATAATAAACATAGAATTTAACAATTAATTATTTTTATGACTCAGTTTTGTGGTCCCAAAACCACTTTCCGACTAGGGTCAAATTAGGGATGTCACAACTCTCCCCCTCTTTAGGGATTTTCGTCCCTGAAAATCTTACTAGTGACTACGTTAGGATAACGTCCTCTTGTTTTAAAACAATTACATAACATCAACTCAGATATTCATAACCCACATTTTCATTCATATATATATATAAGCCGTAACATGGCCGAAAGTATACATGTTCTTAAACATCCTAATGAATATCCTTTATAACATTATCATATCTAAATTTTCAACTTAACTTATTTCCAAAAGAAGATCAACTTCCACGTACCTGAACATTTAGTTCATTCAATACATCCAGTCATAGTTAACGTTACCCGTATACAGTCGAATAGGCATAAAGCCTAATATAATACACTGGCATGAGATTATTCTAGCGCATAACTCGTATATCCAAAATTATCAACATTTATCAAAATTCTTTCAACTTTCGAATGTCGAACTTAATCAAATAATTTCTTGAACAAGATTAACAAAATAGTGTCCATTCAGCAATAGTACATATAGCTCTTACAATGCCATATCCTAGATATGGTCTTACATATTCTCACATATCGAGCCGATGCCATGTCCCAGACATGGTCTTACACACTATCTCAAATCAATGCCTTCGTCCCAGACGAGGTCTTACATGAATTCCACTTCACACACTTAGTGCCCACTGACCGATCTCGCACTCATAGTGCTCGGTTAAAGGAATTCGCACACACACAGTGCCTCTAATCATTCACACACATAGTGCTCTTATTCATTCGTTATTACACATTGAAATGACTTAACCAAGCCTATAAACATCATGTATGTACACTTGTAAACATATCATCTCATTTAAATTTGAATTCGTATAGTAATGAACACTTAAACTTTGCTCAAATTACCGGCACGAAGCCTACTAGGCACGAAGGCCCGAATACACGTCACCAGCATGATTACTCTTCGGGACCTAGCCCGGATATAACACCAGCACGAATGCTCTTCGGGGTTTAGCACGGATATATCACTAGCACGAATGCTCTTCGGAACTTAGTCCGGATACATCACTAGCACGAATGCTCTTCGGAACTTAGTTCGGATATGGTCACTTAGCACAAAGCCTTCGGGACTTAGCCCGGACATCATTCAAATAACCATGCACATTTAACAACAAATCATGGCACATTCGTATTTCATTTTCGTTAGCAAAACTCAAACACAAGACACTTATCATTCTTGCAATTTCGGCTCAATAGCCACACACAAAGAGCATGATTTTGATTTGCTTAAAACATGATCTAATCAAATCATAATTTAAGCTCTATTACTCAAGAACTTACCCCTTTCCGCTATCCGAAATCGACTCGGTAAGGTCGCACCCTTAATATAAACAATTGATAGAAAATATATATATAATGGGTTCGCACACATAGTGCTTAATAATCAACCACGCACACTTAGTGCCATGTACTTTAAACTCGCACACTTAGTGCCATGCATTTCAAGCCCGCACACTTAGTGCCAATCTCACAACCGTGAACACTTATTGCCCGCACACTTAGTGCCAATCTCACAACCGTGAACACTTATTGCCCGCACACTTAGTGCTGAAAACCAACCACTCTATACGCTTCACTGCCTTTTTACATTCGACAATTTCGTCTCTACATACATATACACATATAGCAATACACATTAGTATATCATTTACATTACTTGAATACAAACACAACATACTTATCGACCGTTCAACTTCCAGTTCCATAGCCACATACAAAAATCACATTTATAGTCATAACACTCCTTCAAAATTGCATCACTTATACCCTTATAATTCAATCCAAATCGAAATTCAAATACGAGTACATGATACGTACCTGATCAACTTAATAATTTAGGCATATCTAAATGAAGTTATATCGCAAATTCTCATAGTCAGAAGCTTGCTACAGCACGATCGGGATCAAGATTCATTACAATACAGCAAACACATTTTAATAGCCAAAAATCATCACACTATCATTTTCTCACTTTATGGCATGTATAAATAGACTCACGCGTGCTACATTAGTCCTAGAATCGACTAAACCGTAGCTCTGATACCAATAAAATTGTAACACCCCGTACCCGAGACCGTTTCCGGAGTCAGACACGAGGGGTTCACAGACTAAATTCGCTTACTATCGCAGTCCATTTTAAAATTTTCCAGGCAGTTGGCTAACTGTGATACTGTCACCTTAAAAATCATATCTTGAGTTTCACAACTCGAAAATTAGTTTCGTAATTTTTCCCTGAAACTAGACTCATATGTCCATCTACATATTTTTTTCTAGAATTTTTGGTTGGGCCAATTAGTACAGTTTATTAGTCAAAGTCTCCCATGTTACAGGGATCGACTACACTGACCTTTGCGCATTACGACTTGGATATCTCCCTGCACAGAGCTTCAATGCTGATGCCGTTTGTTTCTATAGAAACTAGACTCATAGAGGAACCTATACATGTATGGAATGACTCCTAATTATCTCTGGTTAATTTATAATGAATTTCCAAAGTCGGAACAGGGAATCCAGAAGCCGTTCTGGCCCTGTCTCACGAGAACCTGAATATCTCTTAACATACTGTCCATATGATTGTTTCGTTACTTTCCTATGAAAATAGATTCATCAAGGTTCGTTTACATAATTTATTCATTATTTAATTCCAATCCTACTATTTTTAGTGATTTTCCAAATCTACATCACTGCTGCTGCCAGCATCTGCCTTTAAGGTAGACTTTACCTATTTCATAGTTTCCATGATTCAACTAGCCCTTTTAGCATAAATAGCACAAATTATGATAGTGATTAACCATTCCATACCAAATGATTATAACATTATGCTCAAACATATATAAGCCATTTTCGCATGGCTATATACATTAACCAAAATATTCTTCCGCCACGAGTCTATTTTATACATGCCATAAGATAATCCAAAACATAGCAGTACCAAACAGTGGATAGTGATAGTGTGACTAGTTGCTGACGATCCCCGAGCCTGTAGCCTCGCAATGAGATCTATAAAACAGAGGAAACAGAGTAAACGGAGTAAGCATTACAATGCTTAGTAAGTTTTAAGCAGTGTCAACAGATAACAATCAAATTATAACATAGTTGTTCGTATTTTTATTTCACTCTTCCTTCGGGCATACCATCCCTTTACCGAATATGCACATCTCATCATATACAATAGGCAGATAAACTTTCACATAAAAGTGAGCTCATGTGACATAGATATATCGTATGATTTCACATAACCTCTCAATCTGATCCGATGTCACATAATCATAGGAATAGTCTCATAGATTTCTCTCGTATGCGTCACATAACTACCTTATGATTTAGTGCAAATCAAGCTCACATATAAACTTGGAGTACATACCTGTTTAACCTTTCGCATTTTATATATTTATAAGCAATTCTTATTACGAAGTCTTACCCGGACATAATCTCCACACGAAGTTATCGGGTCTTACCCGGACAAAATTCCCACACGTAGTCATCGGGTCTTTAGAGCTCGGATATAGTACGAGCACGAAGCTTACGGACATTAATCAATGATAATATTCTCGCATAAAGCCTGCGGGGTTTTAACCTGGATATAGTACTGACACAAATGCCCTTCGGGACTTATCACATTTATACACTTTCACATCCACCACGTTGGCCACTCGGCCCTGTCACATATATACACTTTCACATTCATCACATCGGCCATTAGGCCTTATCACATATATATGCTTTCACATTCATCACATCGGCCATTAGGCCTTATCACATATATACGCTTTCACATTCATCACATCGGCCATTAGGCCTTATCACATATATATATACACTTTCACATTCATTCAAATATACTTCACATACCACATATACTATCATGTACAGACTTGGTCTTGGCCGAATCTACATCCATCACTTTCCAATGAATAATACAATTTTTACGCCATACTATCATTTCATATTAGAATACTCATAAGCTTACAATATCACGATTTAGAATTCAAGTATGGGTTTAATCACTAGGTTATGAGCAACTAAAACAAGTTTTATCCATGTTTACAACAAAATCACATATTCACTATGAGCTGTTTTCCTGAGCAATGGTGACTAAATTATTTATAACCGGAGCTACAAAACTCCAAATCACTTGCCGTTAATTTTTCCTGAATATAGACTCGTATATCTTCCATCCATAAAATTTCCAGAATTTTAGGTTTGGCCAATCAATACCAGATCTTTCTTAAAGTTTCCCCTGTTTCACTGTTTGACTAATTTGACCACTCTTCACTACGAATCAAATTTCTCATTTTACAGAATTCAAAATGTGTTGTATTTGATTTCATTTGAAACTAGGCTCATTAAGGAGTCTCAGCATATAAATTTCATCTTATAACCATTTTTGTATAATTTATATTGATTTTCTAAAAACAGAATAGAGGATTACAGTGTCATTCTGCGCTGTCTCACACAACTTTAAGTATCTCATTATCGGAAATTCCTTTGCTTACACGGTTTATTTTATAAGAAACTAGACTCATTAAGCTTTAATTGCATAATTTATCCTGCTTTTAACTCAACTCCCACAATTTATGGTAATTTTTCCAAAACACGCTACTGCTGCTATCCCTAGCAGATTTATACAATTTACTCTGTAAAGTTCTCATTCACATATTTAAAACATAATATCATATTCATCCCGTTTTAAAACTTAAGACTTACAAGGGAATCAAACTCAAATACTTAAGAACTTACCTTAAATGTCGTCGGACAACTACAAATTGACTATTCCATTTGTTTCGCTTTTCCCTTTTCCGAGTTAAGTTCCTTTCGCTCTTGAGCTAGGTAAAATAAATTAGTTTGTTTAATTACTTAACTAATTTATTTAGATTCAAACATTAATAATTTTTCTTAATAAGAAACATACGACAACTCATTAACATCCATTCATTCACATCTTTATTCTTGATTACAATTGGCCATTATAACATATACAAATGCATATTAACCACTTTGACCGATTGTCCATTAACCACTAACCAAAACTCATCAAATTAATGGACTATTTATTTAAATAATCCTTTATTATAATCTCACTTTGAAATTTAATACTAATTACTAATTTATCTCCCACTTAAGTTACTCATTGTACTTAATTATACACTAATAATTAAAAATTATCAAACTATCATTCTACTCGTTTCTAAAATGACTATGTAAATATTAATCTCAATTTCATATACCATTTAATTCAAAACATTTAGCTACTTATTTACACTTTTACACATTTTCCCCAAAACATTTACATCCTATACAATTTAATCCGTCATATCCACCAAGTTAATTCCACAATTAACACATAACCCACTATTGCCAAATACTTAACCCTTAATATACAGCGTATATATGTATATCTTTAATTTATAATAAAATTCTTCTCATTTATAATTTACTCAATTAAATCCTTAATTTTTAAATGTAGTAAAAATTCACTCTATAAAATAACACAAATTCAACATCAAGCACCCAAACAAAACTCCTTCAAATAAAAGACTTCAAATTATGTCAATGACGTATTTTTTTTTATACATTGATAATTTCACATAAATAAACAATTTAATCCACCATATTTTTAAAATTTTCCATAATAATCCTCAATGTGAAATTTCATGAATTGACTTTGCAAATCATCTCACTTCACTTCCAACTTTAAAAATCTACCATAATAATATTAAGAACTTAGATTTTCTACCGTAGTAATTTCTATTAACTACAATCATTCCACAAATTTCAACATGGGTATGCTAGTTCATGATCCTAAGGTTCCAAAAATATAAATTATAAGCAAAAAGGATCATTAACATACCAACTAATTTGAGCTTCAAACTAAAACAACAATGGCCTAATATGCTTTCTCCTTTCCCCCAAATCAACATGCACAGAAAAATGAAACTTAAAACTCATTCCCTCTCTCCACTGAGCTATTTGTTTCTTCTTCTTCTTTTTTTTATTCCTTAACAATATAAAATTATACACCCATCATAAGTAATTATTTATGTCTATATTTTAATATAAATTCCTCATCATGGCCGGCCACTATAAACAAAAAGGAATATTTGACATGCAAATCCCTCATGTTAACATTTCATGCATTATTTGACACTTTACAAATTTACCTATCACACTTTCAAGTTTTATCACATGAGTCCTATCTTATAAATTTTACATACAAATGACAAAATCAAAGCATGAAACTTTCACACATGCATTTACACATATAATAAACATAGAATTTAACAATTAATTATTTTTATGACTCAGTTTTGTGGTCCCAAAACCACTTTCCGACTAGGGTCAAATTAGGGATGTCACAGTATTATTAATTTTACCCCATGCATCGATACTCTTGACATGGTTTCGATACCAATTTATGATTCCAACTTCCTAGAAATTCCAAATCATAGAGGTATTGCTTTTGGAACAAGAATACCGATACCTCTGCTCTAGACCAGAAAATTACAACATACTTGAGCATATAAATCATTCTAACATGTACAAATCCATCATGCTATTATATCGTCGTCAAATAAATGTCAAAACGTCCGTAATAATAGTCTCAAACATCGAAAGTAAGTCTAAGAAATAATTAATATAATACGAAATGAATCTCATAAACTTAGGAGTAAATAGTTTATAGAGACATCTAAAATATAATGGAAAATATCAGTCAAAGTCTACCACGTTGCTTATTTCCAAAACGAAAACAAATAACAATAACACCTACGAAAAGCGAAATGGACTTGCTTTGATCACCTCTTAGAACCACACCACTTACACCGGCACTTAACTACTCTACAAGGGTTTAAAAGGAGTGGGTGAGCTTAACAAGCTCAATGAATGCCTAGAACAACTACCATACAAACAGTTCATCAAGCATTAACAAAATAACCATATAGCACAACTTCAATGGTTCCAACTCTAGTGTCATATTATACTTACTCATGCATTATTTACTAGTTCATTTTGATGGTAATCATATTCACTTTTAAGCATATATCACATTACACATATATACATAACATTTAAGCATATATCACAATGTGTATATAACCACATAACATTCAAGCATATATCACAATAGTCATATAATCACATAACATTCAATCATATATCACATTACTCAAAAACATGTTTATAGATAAATTGGCACTTGAGCTATGAAACGTAAAAGTAGGCATTATCACCACTCATTGGATCACAGATCTCCAACACACCACATAGACTCATAGAGTCAAACATGTCTTTAAAGTGATGCATAAAGCTAACACTTTCCAATAAACCAAACATGTCCCACTAAATGGAGCTTAGCTCACATTTTTTTATCTCTCCAACATGTCCCAGGGCCTCAACACCCAAATCATATAACATATAAGTGAGTACTCACAATCTTATGGTATGCCAAATATCCAACAGTTTCAAGAATCGCAAGGCTAAAATATCTATTATTAAGTACACATATATTACTTACCGATTTATCGCTCACTATCACTACATATTTACATCATAAGCACATAATTATCAATGCCACTTGGCATGCTTGACATGCCTACTTCTGCACTTTCACAACAGCAATCAGGAACACATGTCACATGTAATTGCATCTAATCTCAATTCGCATTTTCATAATAGCACAAGCACATACTTCATAACTTAAACATGAGTACGAGAAAGCTTACACTCGAAATTTAGAGTAGGGGTTTAGGCTATGACTAAATTCCCAAATAATGCATTGAATCATGGCCACAAGAAATTATTCCAAACACTCACGAATACTTTTTTACCCGAAAGCCGAAAGCCAAAAGCTCAAAATGGCCTTTCCTAACTCGTAAAAGGTCCTATCAATTCAAACACTTCAACAAATCTAATCACACAAAAACAAAATCAACATTCAGCCAAAGACTCACATCAAACAATACAAAAACACAAGCCTAAGTTAGGTTCTCTTTTGACCGAAACCTTCGACATAGAAAAATAAAATTTGAATATATCAGTCTATACTTAATCTTTTTGCCTAATTATTTACGTACGACCGATTATCAACATTTAAACTACACAAAACTACTCAATTCATGGTATTAAAATTTTTCAACGTACAATAGGCATTTTTCATGAAAACTCATTAAAACATTAGAAATCATTAATGAAACTTTAAAGTAAGTTTAGAAATATTTTAATCATGTTAAAAATTTTGAAAAACACTTTGAAATCATATTTTTACCGAAAATCTCAAAATCGACCATTAACTACCCAATTTTCAGCTTTTATTTAAAATATGCAATTTAATGGCTAAAAATTCCGTTTAAAAGACTATATATCATTTAAAACTAATTAGGAATTGAATCATTTCCTTAGTTGATGAAAAATTGAGCATTTGATCAAAAACCCGAAAAAACCCACAAGCTTGAAAATAGAGGAATCTATGGTGTTTTTTGGTGTTTTTCTTGGATTTTTTAGAGGTTTAAGGCTTGGATGTCGATAGGAATCAAAATATTAGAGTTTGGAGATAAAAAATCTAATGGGAGAGAAAGGGAGAATCAGGGACGACGTAAGAATTAAGGAGAAGAAAAACTAACAAGGTGGAGGAAGATATAGGGTGGATTTTAAAATCAAGTCTAATTGCCTCTATTTTGACTCTTTTACGAATCGGTCCTTAACTAAAATTAAATGTTTCTAAAATATTTTTTCAAAAATTGATTTGAATTTCCAAAAACCACATTCGAAAACATTGCTGATATACCATGTCACCAAATTTAAACACTCTAAGGCAAAAAATCCAAATTACCCCTAAAACTCTTGGGCCCTATTTTGGGGTTTTATAGTCATAGGCCTCATGGAGACTACAATTTCTACGTCCCTGAGTGAACAACCCATATATTTTTCCATTGGTAACAAGGTAAAAATCATTTCTTAATAAATATGTAGTTTGAATAGAAAATGTTGTTCATTTACTATATGTTTGAATTAACATATTATTTGTATAGGTGGAACTATAGGCCGAGTTACGTGGGACTATCTGAGCAGCTCAAAGATATCAGGTTTTCGTTAGATCAAAGCTTGGAAGCTGAGGTTAGTTACTTATTTTTTCAAACATATAATAAGTATGCAATGATTGTAAAATAAAATTTTGTACATAACAAAATTTACAATTGTGCATTGCAATTTGAATGGATGTCATATGTCAACTTGTATATCATAAAGTGCATCCTACCAGAATTTTTGGCCAATCGAAGTATGTAGGATGCAAAGGTGTCATTGATAGTTTATGCAACATTGAAAATGCATGAATCGAATCGAGTGATACGGTAGTTCGGGTGGAAACAAAAAAATTTGCCGCTGCCACAAGACATGGAAGCACTATACAAGCTAGATCTTCGAGGGAAGAACGATGAGAATTGATAAGATTCCTCAAGGAGTACATCGACATTTGGGATCATATGATGGAATTCTTTCCCATTCGCGAAACCTTTTTCTCATCAGTTGCGACGGCCTATTTGGAGTACATGCTCTGGTACAGAGTCGTCGATAAGCCATATCTACTATCAATGGAAGTGAGGAGTAGGATACTTCATCAGAAGAGGCCACGACGAACGACCCAGCAATGTAGGTCTAGAGTAGGTGCCACAATGGGTTCATAACCGGCTCCAACCCAACAAGTGCCACCGATGTCTACTCCATATCCTGATCAGTTCACTTCACTTATTCATGTTCATTTTGCTAACCCCGTTTTTTTTTCACAAGCACCACATTATGCACCATCACAACACCCTTTGGCTACCTTTCTGTAGGTACATATTACGAGATACCTCTATCACCAACATTCTATGCCCCCATCCAAAGTTGATGTTGACACATGTACTAGCATCGATGGTGACATCGATGTCAACACTGATGCCGTCATCAATGCGAGTATCGATGCCCGAGTCAATTCCTACGTATCTAAATTTTGTGATATGTACAATTATTCGTCAATAGTGTCACAAACACCCACCACGTTATTGTTTTATTGAGGTGGGTCATCGACACAACCATCTTCTCATGGAGTGGAAGACATACAATGGGAGGCTAGAATGGCACCGTACGCAAGCACGGAGGTAGACGATGGAGATAAAGACAAAGATAAAGCTAAGGGTAGAGATGAAGACGAGGAAGATGAGAGCAATTGTCATGACCTAATGTTGGAGCCGACACCACTATTTGTGTGCAAAAATCCTACGTACACCCATCAACCACTCCATACGGCACACATTTGGCTCGACGATGGCGATGATTGTTTTATTTACTTATTGTGATGTAAATATAGATGACATAAGTAAAGAAATGATAAATTTTTTAATATTCCTAATGCAACTCATATTTGCCTTTGTTAAATTCTAATGGAAACTATACATTATCGAAACTTATGAGTTTAAGGTACCGGGACTAACTCTAAAAAAGGGAAAGAAAATTTAATTAACGTATTTTTGGTACTTGAAGATTTGCTTAAAATAGCAATTATGACACTAAGAAAATGTAGAGGACGGTGAAAAATACAGTTGAAATGCAAGTTAAAAAAAATTACAATTTTTTTTACGCAAGAAAAAGGAAACATTATAATCAATTTTCTATCGTAGAAAAAAAACTGAATACTAGAAATGTTGAGGCCCTAATGTACCCCTCAATACAGAACATGTTGTCTTTATATGCCCTGGGTTGTTATAGTAGTCGCATAGTATCTATTGATTGTCCGTCTCTCAAATATCCATATTGGTGCGTATCCGAGTGGAATTCATCTGACCTTCCGAGACGCAACGCAAGTTCATGTTCGGTGCCAACTCAAACGACGTGCTGGACATTAGTGGCCACATGTTTTCATTCGAGACGGGTGGGAATTTAGGTCTCCATCCATTGTGCATATGTTCTAGCCTGTACACATCGTTGATATAAGACATGCACTCAATTCATAGATTTGCACATACGAAAACTACGTGTCCATACCAGAATCGAAGTGCCTGAAATCTTCCACAATCTCACATCTGTTCCAGTAGGTCGACATGATATGATACCTTTAACATGTTTTGGTCAGGCCTAGTGTATTCCGTGACCCAAATTTGCAGGTTTCGACGCAAATGACACACTCTATACATAGTGTTCACTCTCATTTTATTTCATCTAATTTCTTTCATGACATCCTTGCACCAAACATTTTTGCTCACAATTTGACCAGCATATGCCATCTCACACTTTAGAAATAAGGCAGCTAGGCAAAAGCATGTTTCCTTGACACCGAGGGTATCAACAAATGTAATATCCTGAATTAGGGCCTAATTGAAATAGTGGTTTCGTGACCATAAATCTGAGATAGAAATAATTATTTTATAATTATTTTGATGTTTATGATATGATTGCATGATTGTGTGAACATTTCGTGATGAAATCCTATGCCTAAAGTGCTTTAATTGAAATTAGAGACTAAATCGAATAATTTGCAAAATTTGCATTCTAGGAGTTTTTAGTATGAAATTGCTTTGGAATATTAATGAGGAGGTCTTAAATAGAAATTTGACCAATTATTAAGTCTATGGAAAAAAATTGGACATGGATGAAATTTTTGGAAAGTTTAGTAGTAAGGGCATTTTGGTCATTTAGTTATTAAAATGAATTAAAAACAAATTTAAAAGCCAATTTTTGTCCATCTTCTTCATTAGGACGAAATTTCAAGGGTTCTCCATAGCTAGGGTTTGTTTCAAGCTTTCAAGCTCTATAGTAAGTGATTCCAAGCCCCGTTTTTAATGTTCTTTACGTTTTTGGAATCCCTGTAGCTCGATTTAGCTTATGCTAGCAATAATTCGACCTAGGGTTCATATTTGGAAAAATACCCACAGGGGAAATTTGTGTATTTTGGTGTTTTATGATAGAATATGTGGTTTTAAATTATGTTATACAACTTGTGCTACTCGGTTTTAAGCGAAAACGAGTAAAAGGGCTTAATCGGTAAAAATACCTAATAGTCATAAGTACATGTTAGAGTGTGAATTTGATGTTGCCATAGAAGGGAAAAATGATCAGAATGTCATAAAACATAAGAATAAGGGATGAAGTTTAATTCCTGAGCCTAGGGGCAAAAGTGTAATTATGCAAAAGTTTAGGGGCAAAAATGTAATCTTGCCAAAGTTCATATTAAATGCTGTTTTGATGAATGTATGCATTAAATAAGATTAATTTGGCATTATAGATCAAGGGAAATGAGATTCAAGTCGTGATCGAGGGAAAAACAAAGTTTACGAAGAATAGGCTCGATTGCTAATAATTTTGTATTGAGGTAAGTTCAGGTATAAATGTAGTAACATAATTGTCATTTTAAGCAATTTAATGTTGTTTATATGATATGATGCTTATTATTATGTGAATTACTTGATGAGTATGAACCATCACCAAGTATCGGTTCCGATATTCCGTGGAAGACGGAAAAGATGTGATATCGAGAAAAAAGCCCGTTTGAACCTTAGGAATAGGTTAGAATACAAGTGACATGTCACTATGATACTTGAGTTTCAAACTCGTTGAGTTGAGTCCGAGTTTGTGAGATGTAACTAGGCATCCGAACTTGTTGAGTTGAGTCCGAGTTCACTTATGGATCGGTTACATGGTAGCTCGGCTACATAAGTTCCGCAGGCTATTGAGTTTGTCTAGCTGCGGGTGTGGCACTTACGTTCATAAAATCCACGTATTCAAATTATATTCCGATGTGTTCAACGGGTGAATCTTAAGTGAATGAGAAGAATGCCTAAAACGGAGGTGACATGTTGGTAAGTGTGGTGAATGAGAAATTTTAACAGGTATGTGCTTAAACCCTCAGGTTGAGAACTTCGTATGATGAAATCGTAGTAAGATATTAAATGCAAACGTAACATGAATGTCTTGGTGTTGTTTATGCAAATGATGATTTATGTGGAATTGCATGATTATGTTACTTACTATTTGCATGTGAACTTACTAAGCATTTTTGCTTACTCCCTCCTTTTTATTCATTATAGTTGTTGACAAGCCGGCTTGAGAATTGGGATAGGTCGAAGATTCGTCCATACTATCCGAAGGCCTAAATTGGTAAAATGGCTTGTGTATTTTGAATGTGGCATGTATGGCAAAATACTCACTTTGTGTAAATGATCTTATGATATGGCTATGGTTTGGCAAGAAAAGGGTTTGTAAATGATTAGCCATTGGAATGGCCAATCTAAGTCAAATTTGATGTTATGTATGTTTAAAATGCTATTTAGTCCATGAAAATATATAGTAAAGTAAAAATTGCCATAAAACAGAATCTGACAGCAGTAGTGATGTAAATTTGAAAAATCACTAAAAATAGTAGAAATGGAATTAAATGATAAGTAAGTTATGAAATTGAAGCTTGATGAGTCTATTTTCATATGGATGGAACAAAACAGGTATATGAGTTATATTTTGTGAGAGATTTAAATTTTTGTGAAACAGGGCCAGAGTGATTTCTGGATCCCTTGTTCTGACTTTAAAAATTCACTATAAATTGTAAAAAAACAATTAGGAGCTTTATATTACATGTATGAAATTCTAGTTTTATAAGAAACAAATAGAATAGTGATTGAAACTCTGTACAAGGAGATATCTGATTCGTAATACACAGGGGTCAGAGTAGTCAAACCCTAAAATAGGGGAGACTTTAACTAATAAACTGTACTAATTGGCTCAACCAAAAATTCTAGAAAGAAATTAGTAAATATATATATGAGTTTAGTTTTAGGTAAAATTTACTGATCTTAATTTTGAGTTTTGGAACTCGAGATATGAATTTTTAAGCGACTGTGATGCAGTTAGCCAGCTTGTCTGGAAATTTTAAAAATAAATTATTTGAGCTGTTAAATTAATGAATTAAGTTTAGTAACACCTCAAGCTCGACTTTGGCGATGGTCTCGGGCGTGAGGGCGTTACAACAAATGACACATCTCCTTCAATACAGAATTGATGCATTCGGCTAAGTTCATTGTCATGTGCCCGTATCGTAGACCCCCATCATATAATTGCATCCACTGTTCGAATGGTATGTTGGCGAGGTATGCACACCAAAGTTGTTGATGGATTGCAAGTTCTCTAAGGTTTCATGGAAACGATGTTGGATGATCTCGTATCCTATCGAGAAAAGTAAACCCATGAATGCAAACAATAAACCCTTAAATGTATAGCATGATTGTAGAAATAATGGCAACTACATACCATGTCACTGACTTGATCTCGCTCACTTTTCGAAGGCCATTTTGAGTGGTAGTTGGAGCCAACAAGTCACATACAGTAGCTATGGTGAGTGTGACCATAAAGGCTACCATGTAATTTAATAGAGGCCAAGATTGTTGGACCCCTATCGGAGATGACACATATGTCAGGTTCAGGGCAAACATGATAGCACAATTGACTAAGAAAGAAATCTCAATCATCTGCCTTTTCTCCAAGAGTTGTTGCAAACTCTATTGGAAAAATATTTCAATTACCATCTTGGGCAACGGCCATCAACAACTGATGCACATACCTCTTGTACTGTAACACCTCAAAATAGGGCCTAGGAGTTTTAGGGGTAATTTAAGAATTTTAGCCTTAGAGTGTTCAGAATTTTGTAACATGGTATATCAGTAATGTTTTCGATTATGATTTTTAGAAAATTAAATCAATTTTTGAAAATAAGGTTGAAAAGACTTTCAATTTTAAAATAATTAAGGATTGTTTTATAAAAAGGTTCAAATTAGGAGTAATTATAAAGCAATTATACCAAAGTCTTAAAATAACCTATTTTCCCCATCCATCTATATTAAAGTCATGTTAACTTCTTTTTTTGTTTTGAGTTGTCATCCTTTGCTCTTCAAAAGTTCCTCTCATTCAATTTTGACTCCCAAACTTTATTACTTTGATTTCTATCATCACCCAATCATTAAAACTCTATAGAACTTCAAGAAAAAACACCCAAAACACCATAGAGTTTGTCACCTCCCAAGCTTGTGGATTTTCTGGGTTTTCATCCAAAAGCTTGTTTTCCTTCCACCAAAGATAACAAATCATTTTTCTATTTGTTTTAAATAATATATGGCCTTTTAAACAAAACTTTTAGCCATTAAATCGTATGTTTCAAATAAAAGCCAAAAATTGGGTGGTTAATGGTGGATTTTGGGGTTTTGAATAAAAACATGGTTTTAGAGTGCTTTTAATTAGTTTTTACATGATTAGAAGGTTTCTAAACTTACTTTAAATTTTTGTTGAAGATTTCCAATGTTTTAACAAGTTTTTATGAAAAATGTCTAGTGTACGTTGAAAAATTTTGATACCATGAATTAAGTATTTTTGTGAAGTTTAAAGGTTAAGAATCAGTCATAGGTAAAGAATTAGATTAATGGAATTCATTTTAGGCAAAAAGATTAAGTATAAACCAATATATTCAAATTTTAGGTTTTCTATGTTGAAGGTTTCAGTCAAAAGAGAACCTAGCATAGGCTTGTGTTTTTGGATTGTTTGATGTGAGTCTTTGGTTGAATGCTGATTGTGTTACTGTTTGATTTAATTCTTTGAAGCATTGGAATTGATAAGACCTTCTACGAGTAGAGATAAAGGCAACAAAAAGCTAGTTTGAGCTTTCGGCTTTTCGGCAAAAGCGTAATTGATGAGTGTTTAGATTAGCTGCTAGTGGACATGATTCAATGCGTTATTTAGGAATTTAGTTGTAGCCTAAACCACTACTCTAAAATTTTGAGTGTAAGCTTCTTTGTACTCATGCTTATCTTGTGAAATTTTTACTTGTGCTATTATAAAAAATGTGAACTAAAATGAGATGCTATATATATGTTTTATGTACATGATTACTGTTGTGGAAGAGTATATGTAAGCATGTCAATCATGCTAAGTGAAAGTGATATTATTGTGCAAATGATGCAAATATGCTACGATAGTAAATGGAAATTAAGTAATATGTCTTTTGCTTTGCATGCTCACTCAACTAGTACTACGAACTCTTTTATCTCAAGTACGCCAACAAGTAGTTTAATGTCTTCGTTCAAACCGTCTTCGAATCTTTTACACATGATAGCTTCGGTCGAAACACACTCGCGGGCATATCAAATGAGTCTCACAAATTTTTGCTCATATTCTGTCACGGTCATCCGACCCTATTTCAACTTCAGAAATTTTTCGCGTTTCTGATCAATAAATCTTTGGCTGATATATTTCTTACGGAACTCAGTCTGAAAGAATTCTTAGGTCACTCGCTCTTTTAGAACCACCGATACTAGTGTATTCTACCACTGATATGCGGTGTCTCGAAGCAAAGATATGACACATTTTAAACATTCATCTGGAGTACAAGATAGTTCATCGAACACACGGATAGTATTATCAAGCCAGAATTCAGCTCGCTCAGCATCGTCATTATCAGTGGCTCTTAATTCTTTAGCCCCATGTTTTCTAATTTTATCAACAGGAGGTTTAAGCAATCTCAACGAATGACTCACTTGAGGTATTGCAGGTATCGAAGATGGATTAGTTGGGGGTGGAGGTTGTTGTGCAGCCAGATTAGTCCGCATATATTGAGTAAACCATTCGTTCATCATTTGGTAAAGGCTTACTTGGCCTCTCCCTCTTGGTTACTTGAAGTTGATCGAGAATCAACCGGCGCTGTCCCTTGCGCGGGAGCAGGCGCTATACTCTCGACATCATCAGCTATAGCTCTGTCGGGATCCATTTACTATACGAAAATACATTTTCAAATGTTAGAAGTCATTACACTATCGCAGTATATAATATGGCATGTATAGTTTGACTCACACGCGCTACGTTAGTCCTAGAATCAACTAAATCGTAACTCTGATACCAATAAAATGTAATACCCTATCCCGTATCCGTCGCCAGAAAAAGGTTACGAGGTATTACCAGACAAGACACAAATTTCGAACAATCGTATGCATACAGTTGCACAAACTTTTAAACCAACCAATTATTAATACCACATAGCCGAATATAATTTTGATGTAACTTAAAGAATGTGTAAAACATGAAAATAACATTACACTTCAAAAGCAAACTAAAAATTATACGTTAATAGAACTCACCAAACCAAATACACATAATCATTTCAATTTGATCAAATCATATTCGCCACTTGTACTTTATTACATGTTTAATAAATTTATAATCATAGTTTAAGGACTAACTTATACACTACACAACATTTATCTATTATCGAGTAGGACGCTTATACATCACATAAAAACTCATATAAGTTTCATGATTTACTATTGCATAAGCCATTATTCATTTGGTCATTTATTATCATATCTTGTATAAGCCATATTAAACAAAATAATTTCATAACATATTCATATCTAATTAGCCAACCATTCAAACACTTTATGTACACATACATTTTCCTTGCAAATCGAACCAACATAACTAATGTACATTAAAATATACACATACATCATTATCATTTTTAATCCGTTAATAATCAAATCATTGTTTCATTCATTAAGACGTAACATACCCTATATCATGCACATCTAAATATACCCTAATCAAACTTAACATCCAAACTCATGTTTATATTTGTCTATGCATATACCGAAGCCGAATCCACAAAACATACACATCCAAGATCACAAGCCAATTTTCGAAGTATATAACACATAAAAGCAATAATTAAGCTCCAAAATCAAACATGATCAAATATATATACCACCATTACCTTTATAATCAACCATGATTCACATGAATATATATAAGGACCGAAACACCAAATTCACAACCAAGAATAACTGTAACGCCCTAATTTTTGGGTTTTCTGTGTTTCTGTGATTTTTAAAGTTGTGTGTGTTCTAGTTGGTTAAAATATATATTTTAGTAGGTTAGTGGGCCTTTGAAAGGCCCAAAATTAAGTTAAATCCGTGGTAGTCTTCGAAATTTTAATTTTATGAACAGTTGATGCAATTGGTGTTTGGGCTTTTAAGAGTAAAGGGGTAAAAGGTGACACAAAAAGGAGTGTAGTGTAGTGGCAAGGTGGCGCCATTTAGGGGACAAGGAAATGACACCATAGAGGAAGCAAGGGGTCCAAGGTTCAAGTCTTAGCTCTTGCAATATATTTTGGTTTTTCTTTTCAATAAATCTGGAAGCAAGTAGGTGCGCTTTAAAGTTTAATGTGTTGGATTTATGACACAAATGAGTTGATAGCCTAGTGGTGGTGGCGTGAGTTGGCATGTGAGAGGACATTGGTTTGAATCCCTTGGCACGCAAAGGATGATTATTTTGCTATGTTGGGACGGTAAGAGTTGGTGTTCGTTTTAAACTCTGGTGATGGAGGGATCTCACATCGGGAAGCTAACATAAGAGTAGATGGAGAGCTGGCTTTAAATAGAGCAAACCATGAGGAGAGTAGGCATACCCTTCTTGGCTGATCCCTTTCGCTTTGTGATGTGCTCGTTTGGGTTGGGCGTCAGCTAAGAGTGGTTGGAGCGCGGATTAATTGCAGTCTCCTAACAAGTGTGTATTTCTCATTACTCTAGCAGTAGGACGGCTATTTCGGGCCGCGATGGGCTGAAATGGGCCATGTGGTCCCAATGGGTTCGTAGGCCCAAGTGGATAAGTTGTAGAATTACCGAAATACCCCTGTAGGATAGAATTACCGAAATACCCTTGTAGGGTAAAAATACCGAAATACCCCTGTAGGGTAGAATTATCGAGATACCCTTGTGGGGTAAAATTACCATTTTTCACCTAGGGTGTTAAATGAGTATTTTGTCCCTCGTTTGTAAATGACTAACTTGTGTGATGATTGGGTTAGTTGACGTGGATATATGTTAGTTATCGTTAATTTGTAAGTCTAATGTGTTAGTGATCGATTGTAGGATTATCGCGTGAAAGATATCGTCATCAATCGTCATTAACCAGGTGTGTAAACGACACCCTCCCTTAGACTGAATCGGTAAAAGCTGAAATACCAAAACGTTGGTATTTTGTGAACTCGCGAGCGTGCGAGTGCTCGTGTGACAGTTGTTAATGAATATGGTGCATTTGGATGATTAGAGTGTAGAGTGTGTACTTTCGTGCACAACGGTATTTTTGGGCTTAATGGGCCGAAAACGGGCCAATGGGCCAACAAGCCTACTTTGGTAAAAAGACGAGGTAAGTACTTCTAATTACTTGGTAAACGTTAGAATGAACATGAAACCTTAGCAATAGGTAATAATTACTGAAATACCCTTATGCATGCAAAATTACAATTTTACCCCTAGGGTTATATTTTTTCTGAAAAGCATGATGTTCTATTTCTGTATACGTATGCCATGACATATTATTTCTGTTGCATGGGACATGGGTTTATATTGATGGAAGAAGCGTTCTGGCAACCTCGCTGCAATCTGGTGGCCTTGCCACATATATCTGTTCTGGTGACTTCGTCACAATATCTGGCAGCCTCGTTGCAATCTGGTGGCTTCGCCACAATATATATATCTGTTCTGGTGGCCTAGCCACAATATCTGTATCTGGTGACTTCGTCCAAATATCTGGCAGCTTCCCTGTAATTTCTATGGTGTGTAGTGGTTAGGTGGGTCGAGTCGTCTCCCCACATGGTGTAAGGCTTGTACTGGGGTGTTATGGATGGCTCTGGGTTGGGATTTCTGCATTCAGGATATATATTTGTTCTGTATCTGCTATGGGCATATGGGTCATTCTGATTTCTGTACTGGGCCAAGGCCTAGATAAGTCTAACTCCGAGGTTTGATCTGTTTTGGGCTATGGTTGGGATATGTTACACACTGAGTTTACCAAACTCACCCTTTATTTTCATCTCTGCAGGAAATCCCCAACCATAGTGGGCTTGGATTTGTGAGGGATTCGGAGTGGCCACATCATCTATAAAGTTGGTTTTTCTAAGTTAGTTTATTTTTATTATTTTTGTATTCTGATTTAATTTTGGGTTTTAAGTTGTAGTAAGGCCGTTATTTAAATTTCTTTTTTTCGCTATGGTTTAATTTTCTAATTATATTTATACTATGACAAAACTGCTAGTGTTAGGCTGTGCGGGTTTTCAAAATTAATGAACGTTTTCAAGACTCAACAAGCATAACAAATGGATAGCCTAAAGATTGATAAACCGGCTTTTCATTCAACAGCTATTTTTACAAAGACCACCCCAATCATTTAAACCAGCGAATGCATACTAAGTCGTAAGTCTATGTGACACGTCAAATCTGGCCATAACGTTTGGGCCGGGTTTGGGGTGTTACATTTAGTGGTATCAGAGCCAAGTTGCAACAACTCGGCTGTGGAACGGGTTTAAAAACGGGAGTTTGTAAAGAAACACTGAATAAAGGTTTTTGAAAATTGTTTTTTTTGGAACTTGATTATAAATTGTTTTCGAGAATGTTTCCAATATTTTCTCTTTACAAATAGATGATTTTAAAGATTAAAATCGATTTACTAAAATTAGGTTTTTTTTAGAAGGTGGCACACCGAATCTCTGGCCCAAGTCTGTAAGTTTTCTGAGCCTTTCTGATTGTTTCTAAAATATCTGTTATATACTTGTACAAAACCTTATCATGGTACTTTAGTTAGGGTAACACTGGAACTATAGAAACTCTGATAAGTAGACTGAGCCTGTAGCTAGGCTACCGTAAAAGGAAACAAACTCAAACTTTGAATTACTGTTATTCATAAGACATCTGTAATAAACACTGAAATATTAAACTGATTCATAAAATTCTTAATCAGATAATACGAAATGAGTACACGAGCAGCTCATGGAAGAGGCCGTGGACGTGGCCGAGGTAATGCTCAGGCTGAATCTTCGTCTTTAGGACATGTACCGACAGTAGATGCATCGGTACCACTGGCAACGAAGGTAGAGTCTCATGATCGAGGTGCCAGGGACGATGCTCTGTCCCAAGCAATGTTCCGAGTTTTGGAAAGGGTTGCTGGGGCAAGTACGAAAAATAAAATTCGGGGGTCTATTTCTGAGCAGCTCCGGGCCAATGGAGCAGAGATATTTAGGGGCGTATATGGTGTAGCTTCGAATGTGGCTGAGTATTGGTTAGAAGCCACAGAGCGGATTATGGATGATCTGGAATGCTCTGTGGAGCAGAAGCTAAAGAGAGCCATATCGTTACTCAGGGATGAGGCTTATTAGTGGTGGCTCATGGTGAGAGATGGAACTCCTACTGACAATATGACTTCGGAGCTGTTTAAGACAGCCTTCAAAGGAAAGTATGTTGGGGCTAGTTACGTGGACGCTCACCGGAAAGAATTTCTGAACCTGGTCCAAGGGAGTAAGTGAGTGGTCGAGTATGAGTCTGAGTTTCTGAGACTGAGCCGGTATGCTTCTGGGATTGTCGCTACAGAGTATGAGCATAGCGTACGCTTCGAGGATAGTCTGAGAGATGAACTTAGGGTGCTGATTGCTCCGCAGAGGGAGCATAACTTCGCTTCTTTAGTGGAGAAAGCTAAGATAGTTGAGGAAGTGAAGCATACAGAAAGACAGAATCGTGAGAAGATCGAAACTGTTTTAGAAGAGATTCAGGACTTTCAGGTGGTATGAACAGGAATGTTAAGAGAGCAAGGGTAATGGAGCCAGTTTGAGCAGTATCGATGAATGGTGTTAGACCGCAGGGTTGTAGGAATTGTGGGAAGATGCATATGGGTGAGTGTCGGAAACGTTCTGGTGCTTGTTTCCAATGCGGATCTATGGAGCATAGGGTTAAGGATTGTCCCTAGGAACCAAACCAGGTTCAAGTTTTAGAGCAGAGGATCGCTCAACCAGTGAGGGGTGGACCATAGTTTCCGAGAGGACGTGGGCAAGGCAGAGGTGGTAATGGAAATGGTAGAGGAAGAGCAATGCCTGGCAGGGGTGTTGGATTGGCTGAGGCTCATCAGTCGGCGTTGGTGTATGCAGCTCGTCGCTGAGAGGAGGGTGATGCACCTAACGTCATAACTGGTACGTTTCAGATTTCCAGTATGCCATACACTGCGTTGATAGATGTTGGATCTACCCATTCATATGTTGCATGTGCTATATCTGGGTCGCTGGGTGTGTGCTCTGAGGAGACCGTGAGTGGGGTATCTGTACTAAGTCCTTTGGGTCACTCTATTAGGGTAGATAAACTGTATAGAGATGTGCCTATAGAAACTCAAGGAAAAGCTTTCTCTGGAGATCTGATGGAGCTACCTTTCAGAGAATTCGATCTCATTTTGGGAATAGATTGGCTTGTTAAGCATAGGGCTACTCTAGATTGTACTGCTAAGCGAATAATGTTAAAGACCACAAAGGATGAGGAGGTTTTGGTGATAGGCGAGCGTAGGGATTATCTGTCTAATGTGGTGTCGGCATTGAGAGCCGAGAAGTGGATTCGAAAGAGATGTGAGGCTTACTTGGCATTTGTAAGCCAATCGGAAACTGAGGATTTGACAGTGGATAAAGTTAGAACCGTCAATGATTTTCAAGATGTTTTTCCAAAGGAGCTTTCGGGTTTGCCCCCGAACCGAGAGGTTGATTTTGGAATCGACTTGTTGCCTGGAACGACATCGGTGTCCATTGCACCTTATAGGATGGCACCAAAGGAGTTGGTGGAGATGAAAGCCCAAATTCAAGAGTTATTAGATAGAGGCTTCATTAGACCAAGTGTGTCTTCGTGGGGAGCACCAGTGTTGTTCGTAAAGAAGAAAGATGTGTCAATGCGGATGTACATCGCTTATCAGCAGTTGAACAAACTGACGATTAAGAACAAGTACCCACTGCCGAGAATCGATGATTTATTCGACCAACTTAGAGGAGCTTCAGTATTTTCCAAGATTGAACTTCGATCTGGGTATTATCAGTTGAGCGTTAAGGAGGTGGATATTCACAAGATGGCATTCAAAACTCGGTATGGTCACTATGAGTTCTTGGTTATGCCATTTGGGTTGACGAACGCACCTGCGGCATTTATGGATCTGATGAATCGAGTGTTCTAGCCATACTTGGATCAATTCGTAGTTGTCTTTATCGACAATATTCTGGTTTATTTTGAAATTGAGGAAAAGCATGATGAACACCTTCGTACGGTGCTACAAGTACTGAGGGAGAAGGAGCTTTATGTGAAATTCAGTAAGTGTCAGTTCTGGTTGAGAGAGGTAACTTTCTTGGGGCATGTTGTCTCTGCTGAAGGGATTAAGGTGGACTCTTGAAAGATTGAAGCGATTCTGGAATGGAAGCCACCGAGGTCAGTGTCAAAAATTTGAAGTTTTTTGGGTTTAGCTGGGTACTATAGAAGGTTTGTGGAAGGATTTTCTGTGATGGCAACACCTTTGACAAAGCTTATAAGGAAAGGAGTACCGTTTGTTTGGACTGAGAAACAACAGGAATCTTTTGAGAAGCTGAAGAAAGTTTTGACCGAGGCACCTATACTGATTCAGCCGGAGTCTGCAAAAAAATTTTACCGTATGCAGTGATGCATCACATGTAGGGTTGGGCTGTGTACTGATGCAAGAGGGTAAAGTGGTTGCTTATGCATCGCAACAGCTTAAACCACATGAAGTTAACTATCCTACTCATGATCTAGAGTTGGCAGCGGTAATCTTTACGCTTAAGATTTGGAGACATTACCTGTACGGAGAAAGGTGTATTATATACACAGATCATAAGAGTCTTAAGTACTTGCTGACTCAGAAGGAACTGAACCTTAGGCAGTGGAGATGGATAGAGTTGCGTAAGGATTATGACTGCGCGATTGAGTATCACCCAGGCAAAGCTAATGTGGTGGCTGATGCCCTAAGTCGTAGAACTGTATCTGATCTGAGAGCCATTTTTGCTCGTTTGAGTCTGTATGACGACGGTAGTCTGTTAGCAGAACTGCAAGTTAGGCCGATCTGGGTGGATGAGATTAAGGAAAAACAGTCGAGGGATGGATCCCTGGTTTTTCGATTTTGGCAAGTTAAGAATGGGGATATTTCTGAGTTTGGACTGAACAGTGAGGGAGTTTTGTGTTACCGAGGTAGAGTTTGTATTCCGAAGGACCCTGACTTGAGGCAAGCAATTCTGAAAGAAGCTCATGGAGGTCTGTGTGCTATGCATCCTGGAGGGAGTAAAATGTATCGCGACTTAAAAGAGTTGTATTGGTGGCCTGGATTGGAGCAAGAGGTAAAAGAAGTTGTGGGAAAATGTCTGACTTATCAGCAAGTGAAAGCTAAACATCAATTACCTTTTGGACTTTTGCAGCCAGTGAAAGTACCACTTTGGAAGTGGGAGAGGGTAACCATGGATTTTGTGAGTGGTTTACCCTTGACACCGTCGAAGAAGGACTCGATTTGGGTAATTGTGGATAGGTTGACCAAATCTGCTCATTTCATACCTGTTCACACTGATTATTCACTTCAGAAGTTAGCCAAATTGTATGTGGCGGAAATAGTGCGACTTCATGGAGTGCCAGTGTCAATTATTTCTGATCGAGATCCTAGATTCACATATCGGTTTTGGAAAAATTTGTATGAGGCGTTGGGTACGCGACTGAACTTTGGTACAGTCTTTCATCCTCAAACTGATGGTCAGTTAGAAAGGGTTATTTAGATTCTAGAAGACATGTTGAGGGGATGCGTTATCGACTTTCGAGGCAGTTGGGAGGATTACTTACCGTTGGTAGAGTTTGCATACAACAACAGTTATCAGGCAAGTATTTTAATAGCTCCTTATGAGGCACTGTATGGGCGAAGATGTCGTACACATAGTTGTTGGACCGAGTTGGATGAACGACAGGTTCTTGGACCTGAGTTGGTGGCAGATACTGAGGATAAGGTCAAGTTGATTAGAGACCGATTGAAGGAAGCATCTGATAGACAGAAGTCATATGCAGATTTGAAGCGCAAGAAAATTGAGTACTCTATGGGTGATATGGTCTTCTTGAAGGTTTTGCCTTGGAAGAAAATATTAAGGTTTGAGAGGAAAGGCAAGTTAAGTCCGCGGTTCATTGGGCCTTATCGGATTCTTCAGCGAGTGGGTCCAATGGCTTATCAGTTGGAGCTACCTCCAGAGTTGAATAGGATTCATGATGTCTTTCATGTCTCTATGTTAAGGCGGTATCGTTCTGACCCTACTCATGTTGTGCCGGTTGCAGAGATCGAGGTCCAAATAGACTTGACTTTTGAGGAAGAGCCTGTGCAGATTTTGGATCGAGATGTTAAGATTTTGAGGAGGAAATCAGTTCCGCTAGAAAAGGTACTGTGGCGTAATCATGGCAGAGAGGAAGCTACTTGAGAGCCAAAAGTGGTGATGCGTCAACAATATCCTCATCTATTTGATTCAGGTAAAATTTCGAGGACGAAATTTCTTTAAGGAGGGTAGAGTTGTAACGCCCCAATTTTCGGGTTTTCTGTGTTTCTGTGATTTTTAAAATTTGTGTGTGTTCTAGTTGGTTAAAATATATATTTTAGTAGGTTAGTGGGCCTTTGGAAGGCCCAAACTTAAGTTAAATCCGTGGTAGTCTTCAGAATTTTAATTTCATGAATAGGAGATGCAATTGGCATTTGGGCTTTTAAGAGTAAAGGGGTAAAAGATGACACAAAAAGGAGTGTCGTGTAGTGGCAAGGTAGCGCCACTTAAGGGACAAGGAAGTGACGCCATAGAGGAAGCAAGGGGTCCAAGGTTCAAGTCTTGGCTCTTGCAATATATTTTGGTTTTTCTTTTCAATAAATCTGGAAGCAAGTTGGTGTGCTTTAAAGTTTAATGTGCTGGATTTATGACACAAATGAGTTGATGGCCTAGTGGTGGTGGCATGAGTTGGCATGTGAGAAGACTTTGGTTTGAATCCTTTGGCACGCAAAGGTTGATTATTTTGCTATGTTGGGACGGCAAGAGTTGGTGTTGGTTTTAAACTCTGGTGATGGAGGGATCCCACATCGGGAAGCTAACATAAAAGTAGATGGAGAGCTGGCTTTAAATAGAGCAAACCATGAGGAGAGTAGGCATACCCTTCTTGGTTGATCCCTTTCGCTTTGTGACGTGCTCGTTTGGGTTGGGCGTCAGCTAAGAGTGTTTGGAGCGCGGGTTAACTGCAGTCTCCTAACAGGTATGTATTTCTCATTACTCTAGCAATTGGACGGCTATTTCGGGCCGCAATGGGCTGAAATGGGCCATGTGGTCCCAATGGGTCCGTAGGCCCAAGTAGATAAGTTGTAGAATTACCGAAATACCCCTGTAGGATAGAATTACCAAAATACCTTTGTAAGGTAGAAATACCGAAATACCCATGTAGGGTAGAATTACCGAGATACCCTTGTGGGGTAAAATTACCATTTTGCCCTTAGGGTGTTAAATGACTATTTTGCCCCTCGTGCGTAAATGACTAACTTGTGTGATGATTGGGTTAGTTGACGTGGATTTATGTTAGTTATCCTTAATTCATAAATCTAATGTGTTAGTGATCGATTGTAGGATTATCGCGTGGGAGATATCATCATCAATCGTCATCAACTAGGTGTGTAAACGACACCCTCCCTTAGACTGCATCGGTAAAAGTCGAAATACCGAAACGTTGGTATGTTGTGAACTCGCGAGCATGCGAGCGCTCGTGAGACAGTTGTTAATGAAAATGGTGCATTTGGATGATCAGAGTGCAGAGTGTGCATTTTCGTGCACAATGGTATTTTTGGGCTTAATGGGCCAAAAATGGGCCAATGGGCTAACGGGCCCACTTTGGTAAAAAGACGAGGTAAGTACTTCTGATTACTTGGTAAATGCTAGAATGAGCATGAAACCTTAGCAATAGGTAATAATTACTGAAATACCCTTACGCATGCAAAATTACGGTTTTACCCCTAGGGTTATATTTTTTCTAAAAAGCATGATGTTCTGTTTCTGTATACGTATGCCATGACATATTATTTCTGTTGCATGGGACATGGGCTTATATTGATGGAGGAAGCGTTCTGGCAGCCTCGCTGCAATCTGGTGGCCTCGCCACATATATCTGTTCTGGTGACTTCGTTACAATATCTGGCAGCCTCGCTGCAATCTGGTGGCTTTGCCACATATATATATCTGTTCTGGTGGCCTAGCCACAATATCTGTATCTGGTGACTTCGTCACAATATCTGGCAGCTTCGCTGCAATTTCTGTGGTGTGTAGCGGTTGGATGGGTCAAGTATTCTCCCCACATGGTGTAAGGCTGGTACGGGGGTGTTATGGATGGCTCTGGGTTGGGATTTCTGCATTCAGGATATATATTTGTTCTATATCTACTATGGGCCTATGGGTCATTCTGATTTCTGTGCTGGGCCAAGGCCCAGATAAGTCTGACTCTGAGGTTTGATCTGTTTTGGGCTATGGTTGGGATATGTTACACACTGAGTTTACCAAACTCACCCTTTATTTTCATCTCTGCAGGAAATCCCCAACCATAGTGGGCTTGGATTTGTGAGGGATTCGGAGTGGGTACATCATCTGCAAAGTTGGTTTTTCTAAGTTAGTTTATTTTTATTATTTTTATATTCTAATTTAATTTTGGGTTTTAAGTTGGTTTCTTTTTTTTCCGCTATGGTTTAATTTTCTGGTTATATTTATACTATGACGAAATTGCTAGTGTTAGGCTGCGCGGGTTTTCAAAATTAATGAACGTTTCAAGACTTAACAAGCACAACAAATGGATAGCCTAAAGATTGATAAACCGGCTTTTCATTCAACCGCTGTATTTACAAAGACCACCCCAATCACTTAAACCAGCGAATGCATACCAAGTCGTAAGTCCATGTGACACGTCAGATCTGGCCATAACGTCTGGGCCGAGTTTGGGGTATCACAATAACCATCATTAAAATGAAATATTAAAACCAAGCTTAGCAAAGTATAAAGCCATTTTCGCATGGCTCATGGTTACATCAACCAAAATTAATTATTATAAAATTATAATTCAGCTTATACATGACATAAGTTCAAAATTCAGCTTATAAAATACCTAAGACAATCGATAGTGTGATAGACTTTGTTGACGATATCTGAGCTTGTAACTTGAATCCAAAATCTATAAACAGAAACAAACATGCACACACAGAGTAAGCTTTTATAGCTTAGTAAGTTATAAGTAAATAAACAACTTAACAACATAATCAACTCATTTAAACCAAACCAAGTTTATGCTACTATAATCACATATATTTCAAGATCATAATTTCATATTTAACATATACTTCCATATACATAGATGCCTTAGTCGAATATATATATGTATTTATTATCAATGTAACATTCACTTTCAAAACCTTAATATTATTATATAGCCGATTATACATTAACTCACATACATATATTCATGACGTTTTGTAATATTTACATGATATATTCAAAAGGCCAAATTCATTTTCCATATGCACACTCATATTTCATTCACAAAATACATGATTTACAACCCAAGTCAAGTAACCTACTTACCTTAATTCAAATAGGTAAATAGCAATCACATACCTGATCACTTTAACTTATTTTGCACATTCGTTCACAACTTATCGTTGCCATTGCCTGATGAACCATTCAGAATTGGATAGGAAACTCGAATAATCACACATATAGTACAATGCCAACAACCCAGACGTGGTCTTACATGTAATCGCATATCGATGCCACTATCCTAGACAGGGTCTTACTCGCACACATATATCGGAGTCAAATATCGATGCCAACATATAAAATGTGGTCTTACTCGCACATCATATAACGGATCCTATGTCATGACATATGTATCCTAGTTATTCCTATGGTTCATACGAGGCCTTCTGATGTCGTAACTCGGTCAAAACGAATTCATAAATATTTCTGCCAAGTTTATTCACATTCGGCTATTGCATATATACATTTACATATTTCAATTTAGCGTATATAATTCACATTTAATTAAAATTAAGTACGTCTATTTGCTTATAAACTTACCTCGGATGATATAAAACGGAACGGGACGACTAGTCGACAACTTTAGTTTTCCCTCGATCCAAATTTGATTTTCTCTTTTCTTGATCTAAATTAATATAAATTAAACTTATTTAATCAAATATTCAATCAAATTCATCCAAAAACACATAAATGGAAAAATTACCATTTTACCCCTGACATTTTACACTTTTTACAATTTAGTCCAAATTGTACAAAACACAAAACATGCAAAATTTGCACATACCATGCTTAGGACGAATACTCCTAGTGTTCATACAAGTCCATACATTTCATTTATTTTATATTTTAGTGCCTCAAATTATTATTTTTTCAATTTAGTCCTAATTACTCAAAATCATCAAAAACTCCAATACAAAACATGTTAATCTATCACATATCTTTTATTTTCTACCATCAAACAACAAAAACCACAAGCTTTCAACAATGGCATAACTGAAAATATTCACCAAAATAAAAAATTCAAGCATGGGTCTTGTAGATAACTTAGCAACGATCTCAAAAACGTAAAAATTATCAAAATTCGAACAAAATCCATACCTTAATCACCAATCAAAAGAGCTGAAACCTAAAAGCCTTTATTTCTTTTGTTTCTAATTTTAGTGGATGAACAAAGAAAATAATGAATATGATAACTTTTGTTTTAATTAATATAAATTTATTAACCAAATTACATATATAACCTTTATTATATAATAACAAAACCATATATTATATGCCTAATGCCGTCCATTCATTTAATCAATGGGCTAATTGCAACATAAATCCTCCACATTAAATGAACAACCACTATTCGGCCCTTTTAAAAAATAACCACCAAATTTTCATTTTACATTATTTAATCCTTTTATTTAATCAGGCACTTAAACAATAAACTTAAAGCACGAAAATTTCACACATACAAATTCAAACATAATAAACACAGAAAATAATTTTGAAATATTTTTCTAACTCGGATTCGTGCTCCTGAAACCACCATTTTGATTAAGGTCTAAATCAGGCTGTTACATGACATGTTTGCATGGTAGTTATTCTAGGCATTCATTGAGCTTGTTGACCTCACCCAGTCCTTTTAAACCCTTGTAGTGTAGTTAAGTTTTGGTGTGAATGGTGTGGTTTCGATTGGTGATCCAAGCAAGTTCATTTCTATTTTTCCATAAGAGTTATTGTTAGTTGTTTGTGTTATGGGAATAAGGCAATGCGGTAGACTTTTATTAGTATTTTCCAAGATGTTTTTAGATGCTTCCATAGTCTATTCGTTCTTAAGATTATGAATTTTTTTTTTGTAATATGTTGATTATTACTTGGACCTAATTTTGATGTTTGAAACCGTTAATATGGATGATTTGATGTTTATTCGGTGTAATAATGGATGCATGATGAATAGATTAGGTGTTGGAATGGTTAGTAGGCTTATATGTGTTTTATTTTTTTAAGGTCTAAAAAAGAGGTATCATTGTTTGTGTTTTAAAAATGATACCTCTATGATTTTAAAATGTGCAGGAAGCCAAAATCATAAATTGGTATCGATACCATATCATGAGTATAAATACTCAGGGTAAAATTACAGGTACTTTCTGTAAGGTGCCAATAATTTTGGGTGTTTTATTTTTGGATGAGAAAGAAAATGTTGTTTTGGTATCAATTTTCCATTTGATATCGATACCGAATGAAGGAAATATCGAACCTAGGTGTAACACCCCTAACCCGTATCCATCACCGGAGTAGGGTTAAAAGGTATTACCAATCAATACACATCATTTAACATACATAACTCATACATTTATGCATTCATACACAAATACATTTTAATCACAAACATATTGTCCCTTATAAGGGCCTACGAGGCCTTAAACATAATTTAGAAGTGATTCGGGACAAAACCGATAACATATAAAAATTTTGGAAACTTAGCAAAAATTTCAACCATACAGGGGTCACACGCCCATGTGAACAGGCTGTGTACCTCACACGGCTCCAGACACGCCCGTGTCTCAGGCCGTGTGAAAACAGGGCATACATACTGACTAGTATCACATGGCCGAGGACACATCCGTGTGCCAAGCTATGTGAAAACTGGATGGGTATACTGACTTGGCCACATGGCTGACCACGCGCCCGTGCGTCTAGGCCGTGTAATTCACTGACTTGATTTCTAAGCATCATCAAGGAAAACACAGTCGTATACCATGACCGTATGTTGCACACGGCTGAGACACACGCCCGTGTCTCTACCCGTGTGGACAAAAATAGGCCATTTGCAAGGCCAATTTTCCACCCCAACTTCAATGTACCTACACAAGGAAAAATGTACAATTTCCATACACAAAGGGTAGCCAAATCAATCTCAATTCATGCACAATTCATGCTATACAAATACTACCATTTCACTTACTCAAATATATACCAAAACAACATGATCTTTAACCTCAATACATAAAATATGTATATATATCAACTTAACATTCACAACCGAAAGCCATCCTAAACTCAATCAATTCATTCACTGTATTACATACTATTTAACTACCAATTTGACATATAAATTCATGCCACAATAAGACCTTTCTCAAGCTTTCATCCACTATAATTCAAATAACCATTTTAACTTCCATAATGTCTTGGTTACAACCATGCCAAAACAAACCATCTCACAAGGCATTATAAACATCTTACAAAAGTCATTAACAACCATTTCTAATAGCCAAACACATATCAATATTAACATCATTTATAAGCCAAATCTCATGGCTATAATCACAACCAAAATACCACATCTACCTATACATGCAATATACCATAAATGTATAATTCAAAAGTACCAACTTAGATGTTTGATAGTGCGATGATGTTCCTGACGACTCCCGGATCTGAGCTAGCCTTGATTCACTATAAAACATAGAAAAATAACACGAAGTAAGCTTCATAGCTTGGTAAGCTCGTATGTGAATAACTTAATTCATCGAATAAATGCAAATCAACCAATTACACATGACAAAACCATATACACATTAACTAAAAACCTTTCTTATGTCTCAAAACATGATCAAATACAAACTCATCAAACTTTCACTATTTAATAGTCGAATAGGTTCTGCACATACTTGTATCGCCTCGTACTAACCTCTTTCTCAACCACATCATTCTTCTACCTGTTGAACCATTCAGAATAGAAATAGGATACTCAGAAGTCTCGTACGATAAGTACCTATACCATGGCCCACAGCCAAATCAAAGTAACTTATCCAAAGAACTATTATCATGGCCCGAAGCCAAATCATCAGGTATGCATGGCCCAAAGCCAAGTCGGTAAAATACGCACCCGAAGTGCTAATATCATGGCCCGAATCCAACTCAACGTATCACTTACTGACATTCAATAGTATCCAAAACTATTCTTAAGGTTCAACTGAGCTCTCACACTTTTCGTTTCTATCATCGAGTACATTTGTAGAGTCATTTTCACAATTCATACATTATCCATAATCCTGTTTTAACAATTTATGAAATATTAAAGTATTTTAACATACATTTACAATGTAATCATCACATACGAACTTACCTCGTATTTGAAATTGACAAATCGGGTCGACTACTTGGTAACCTTGCTTTTCCCCCGATCTAAATCCAAATTCTTTCTTTCTTGATCTATATGAATTCAAAATTAACTTTTTTATTCATATACTCATTCAATTAATCCAAAAATACACATTTTGGCATTTTTACACATTAGCCCTTAAACTTTGGCATTTAATCAATTTAGTCCTTATTTCACAAATACACAAAATTCACATAATTCAACAAAATCCATGCTTGGCTGAATTATATATAGGTCTCTAGTAGCCCATAAATTTCATTTATTTCACATTTTAACCATACAATTTGCACATTTCACAACTTAAATCCTTAAATTGCACTTTCATTAAAATCACTTTACAAAACATGAAAATATATCATCAAAAATTCATATTTCATCTTCAAACACCAAAGAACACATAAACTCATCAATGGAAACTCTTAAAATCTTTAACAGTTTTAGAAAAAGGTGGTACGAGCTAGCTAGTACTAGATGCAACGATCACAAAAACATAAAAATCACTAAAAGCCGAGTTTAAAATTACTTACAATTGGAGCATGCATTACCCGAACCTATCAGGCTTCCAAATTTTCTTTTTCCTTTGATATTCGGTCACCAAGGAAGAAGATGAACACAAACTCATGTTTTGATATAATTTAATTAACTTAATTTATCAATTTACTTATTGACCCTTAATGAATAAACATATAAATTTATAATTCATGTCCATTAATGTCCATTAATACTACCAATGGTCTAATATCATCTTAAGGACTTTTAATTTAATTAATCATAACAATTAAGCACTTTAAACAAATAGTATGCAACTTTTGTATTTTACACGATTAAGTCCTTTTATCAAATTAAACATCCAAACTATAAAATTAAATCACAAAATTTTCACACACATGCTATCATGCTGTAAACACTTAAAATAATATTAAAATAATTTTTCGACATCAGATTTGTGGTTTTGAAACCACTGTTCCAATTTAGCTAAAATCAGTCTGTTACAACTTTCCCCCCTTTAGGGATTTTCGTCCCCGAAAATTTTACCATTGAATAGGTTTGGGTAATGTTTTCTCATAGCATCCTCCGGTTCCCATGTAGCTTCGTCAACCTCGTGCCAATGCTATAATACTTTCACTAATGCGATTCTCTTATTTCTCAGCTCTTTGATCTCACGAGCTAAAATTTGAATCGGTTCTTCAGCATATGACATATCAGACTAAATTTCAACCTCGGTCAAGCAAATGACATTTGAAGGGTCGGATCGGTATCATCGCAACATCAACACATGAAACAGATTATGCATTTTCTCTAACTCAGACGGTAAAGATACTCGATATGCCACTGACCCAACTCGCTCAGTAATCTCATACGGTCTGATGAATCGCGAACTCAATTTCCCTTTCTGACCAAACTGCAATATCTTTTTCCATGGCAACACTTTCAAAAACACTTTATCCCTGATCTGGAACTCAATATCTTTTCGTTTCAAGTCTTCGTACAATTTCTGTCTATCTGAAGCTGCTTTCAAACTATCGCAAACTACTTTCACTTTTTCTTCAGTCTCTCTGATTAGATCAACCCTGTGAATCTTATTTTCGCTGAGCTCACTCTAGTACAATGGTGTTCAACATTTATGACCGTATAGAGCTTCGTACGGTGCCATCTTTATACTCGATTGGAAGCTATTATTGTAAGCAAATTCAATCAGCGATATATATTTCTACCAGCTACCTTCAAATTCAAAAATGCAATAATCCAACATATCCTCAAGTATATGAATAACTTGTTCAGATTGACCATCTGTTTGTGGGCGAAATGCATGTTGGAACGCCGGTGCCTCCAAGGCGCAGGGAAAAAAATAAAATAATTAAAACATTCTGGCGATCCAAACCAAGGATCCATGTGTAAGGAACGAATCGGAGTGATAAAAAGGGTTTCGAAATTATCGAAACTTCAATCTGAGTAGACAGCGACGCCTAGGCAACAGGAATGCTGAACCACTATCGAACCAAGCCGCAACCTTTTCCGATGTCGGCCTCTACGTAGTCCACTCGATTGACAATGAACAATAGAAATCCCAAAAAACTATTTTCAGAGAGTATTTTGCTAAATGGCTGCTAGACCACACAGCATATTTTCGTGATAGTTTTTATATATTCTTTTTAGGGTTTTTTACCCTTTCTATATATAACTCCCTCTTAATTGGTATATATTTATAACGAATTTTAATTCATTAAAATTAATCCGAACATAATAATTATCATTCAAATAAATATAATAATGTTTAACCGAAAAATTATAATTACATTAATTATAATAAAGATTTTAGTAAACTATATTTATTTAAACTTATATACGAACTAAATTCATATATCAATAAAATTATGTTCTGATTATGTGTACAACATCCTTGTACATATAGTATGTTCAACAATTTGATTGCCCAATTAAATTAATTCTATAATTAATTTAATTCATGTGACAACCAAGCAATATACCAACTATGTTTTACCTCGTTCATTTCAACCATAGGGTGTGACCCTATAGGCTCTTGTAACGTTAGCAGTAATATTAGAACGAATCTAATGTTACAAACAATGAGTGGCATCTAGTAATGCATCAATGCTACCTAAGTTACAAGAAGTCATGATTCGACATAACCTTTTGTGATTAACCTTTCATGCATTAATCCTTAAGTCCTATATCTTTGGAATGGACACAAGTCATGGAATAGCCACACTTGCATAGTCCATCCCATGTTTCTTGATACCTTGAGTAGACTATGATACACAAATAAGTATGACATCTCATATCAACTTATTTGAGCATGACCATGCATTTCTAGCCTCACTCAATCAAGTGGCCTGGGATATTACTCCCATTATGTAGGAGGGACTTATCCTATATTGATCAACTATATCCCTCAACATAGATTGTGGTATATCCAACATCAGTCTTTATAGAACAACCAGTTATGATGTTTGTTTGACTGTATCAAAATATACAACTCACGATGTTAGGATAAAGATGATCTCAAGTATGAGGATCATATACATATTAATCACTATGAGTAATGTTGTGACAATTACATAATAATCCAAGAAACATACTCATAGCGGGTCAGTCCAATATGTTGTTATCTAACACACATATTCATGCATTGATTGTGACAACTCTTTATCATCAATCAACTACATGTTAGTCTTAATGTATTATTATTGTCCTAGCCAACAACAATACTTGACTAAGGATCTTTTAAGAATAAACATATTATTCTCAGGACATTATTATAAAATAGTTTATTTATGCACACAGAAAAGAAACTGAAATAATAATGGCAACGCCTTATATTAATAAACATGATAAACCAAGTATGTTATTACAACCATCTCGTGATTGATCTTTGGGCATACTCTTACAATGCAGTGCTAAAATGCAGCTTTGAACCCAAAGCTTCTTGCAATTTCTTCCAAAATCGTGAAGTAAATCTTGGATCTCTATTCGAAATAATAGATAGGGGAACACTATGTAATCTCACAATTTTGAAAATATACAACTCAGCTAATTTATCTAGCGAGAAATCTGTACGGATCGAAATGAAATGAGTTGATTTCGTCGATCTGTCAATAACAACCCAGATCACATTTTTTTCAGAGATAAGGGCAAACCCAATATGAAATCCATTATTACTCTATCCCACTTCCACTCAGGAATCATAATAGGCTGTAATAAACCTGACGGCACTTGATGCTCAACTTTGACTTGCTGACAAATCAAACATTTTGAAACAAATTTTGAGATATCTCGCTTCATGCCCTGCTAGCAATAAAGCTGTTTCAAATCGTTATACATTTTCGTGCTTCTTGGTGTACTGATAAACAACTACTGTGTGCTTCGTTTAGAATCTTCTGAATGAACTCAGAATTTTTTGGTACACATATTCTATACTAAACATCAAACAGTCATCAGGCCCTATTCGAAACTCTAAATCAGTTGACTCACACTGAGCTCATTTTGCTTGCAATTCATTATCAAATTTTTGAGCCTCGCAAATCTGTTGTAGAAATAACGGTCTCGCTTTCAACTCGGCTACTGTCGAACCGTCATCAGAAAAAGCTAATTGTGTGTCCAAAACACGTTAAGCAAATAAGGACTTTCGGCTCAAAGCATCAGCAACTACGTTCGCTTTCCTCAGATGATTGTCAATCACTAATTCATAGTCTTTTAGCAATTCTAACCATATCTGCTATCAAAAATTCAAATCTTTCTAAGTCATTAGATATTTCAAGCTTTTGTGGTTGATATAAATATGGCATTTCTCACCAAACAAGTAATGACACCAAATTTTCAATGCGAACACTATCGTGGCTAACTCTAGATCGTGTGTCAAATAATTCTTTACGTCTGGCTTCAATTGTTTCGAGGCATAAGCTACAACTTTTTCTTCCGGCATCAAAACACAACCCAGGCCATTTAATGATGTATCATTGAAAACTGCGAATTATTTACTCAACTCAGTCTGAACTAACACTAGTGCCTCTGTCAATAATGCTTTCAACTGCTCAAAGCTTTGCTGACACTTTTCTGACCACCTAAATTTAACATCTTTTTGAAGCAATCGTGTCATCGGAGCCGCAATCATTGAGAGGCTTTTCACAAATCGTCTATAATAGTCAGCTAGTTCCAAAAAACTACGAACTTCATATGCATTTCTCGGAGCTTCCAATCTATAATCACAGAAATTTTGCTCGGGTCAACTCTAATACTCGCGGCTGAAACTATATGTCCCAGAAAACCAACCTCCTGTAACCAAAACTTACATTTGCTGAACTTTGCAAATAACTGTTGATTTGCCAAAGTTTGTAACACGATTCTCAAATGCTCAGTATGCTCAGATTCATAACGAGAGTAAATCAAAATGTCATCAATAAACACAACTACAAACCGATCTAAGTACGGCCTGAAAATCCTATTAATCAAGTCCATAAAAACAGCAGGTGCATTTGTTAGTTCAAAAGGCATAACAAGAAATTCCTAGTGTCTGTACCTGGTTCTAAGTGCAGTCTTTATCACATCTAAGTCTTTAACTCGTAACTGGTAATAACTTGATCTCAAATCAATTTTCGAAACGACTGCTGCCCTTTTAACAAGTCAAACAAATCATCTATTCATGGCAATGGGTATCTATTCTTGATCATCACTTTGTTGAGTTGTCAATAGTCTATACACATTCTCATCATGTCATCTTTATTTTTCATAAATAACATTGGTGTACCCTAAAGAGAGAAAATCAGTCTAGTAAAACCTTTATCTGTCAACTCTTGCAACTAAGCTTTCAATTCTTTTAACTCTTTCAGAGCCATTCTATACGGAGCTATCGATATCGGTGTTGCTCACGGTATTAATTCAATACCAAACTCAACCTCTCTGATAAGTGGTAAACTCGATAACTCTTCAGGAAATACATCTGGATACTCGCACACAACTGGTACTAATTCAATCTTTATCTATGTCACTTTCGTATCAAGTACATAAGCAAGATAAGCTTCACACCCCTTTCTCACAAAGCTCTGAGCTAACATAAACGAGATCACAACTGACAAACTATTCAGAACATCAGATTCAATTCCAATAGTCTCATTATTCTGACATTTCAATTCAATTTTCTTTCATCTACAATTCACTATAGCATTATGCACCGTTAGCCAATCAATACCCAAAATTACATCAAATTCATCGAATAACAACAACATCAGATTAGTCAGAAAATAAAAATCCTGATTCATTAACTGACAATTCTTGCAGAGTTCGTCAACCAAAACACATTTGCCTAAGGGGTTCAATACTCTAATCACAAATTCAGTAGACTCTATAGGAAACGTCTTACTAGATGCTAAATTCATACATATATCAGAATGAGTTGATCCTAGATATATCAATGCAATCACATTAGTATCATAGAGAGTGAAAGTACCACTGATAACATTTGAAGATTACTCTTCTTCGCGAGCATGAATAGCGTAGGCTCTGACAGGTGCTCTAGCCTCGGATCTCACAGCTGAATCCTTTGTCACCCCTCTACTACCACTTACATTTTTGGCAATTCTAGGTGGTCTACCTCTATTTGACGTGTTACTTGGTCTTACATTCTGAACTTTATCATTCTCATCCAGCTCAGGGAAATCTCGGATGAAGTGATCTAGCGAACCACATTTGTAACAAGCTTTATTACTTTTATTCCAGCATTCTCCAAAATTTCGTCTCCCACACTGCTAACACTCGGGTTTGTTGTCTCTCACACTGCCAACACTCGATACTGATGTAGCCTGAGCTTTAGAACCTGAGTATTGTTTTCTACGATCTCTATTCGAATATTCATTTGAAGCATTTGGGCGAGCATACGAATCTCTGGATTTCTTTAATGAAGATTGAAATGGCTTACTCATCAATCTTTTTCTTGAGTCTCTAGCTTCTGAATATGCTTTTCTTCTTTCTTTGCTAAGATCCTCGGCTTTACAAGCCCTTTCAACCAGAACGACAAATTCTTTCAACTCTAGAATTTCGACTAGTAATTTTATATCTTCGTCCAACCCGTCGACGAACTGCTTACACATAATCTCTTCGATAGAAACATATTCCCTAGCATACTTACTCAACCGTACAAATTTTCTTTTATACTCAGTTACAATCATTCAACCTTATTTTAATTCTAGAAACTCTTTGTGCTTTTGATCGAGAAATCTTTGACTGATGTATTTCTTTCAAAATTTGGATTGAAAGAACTCCCAAGTATCCCATTCTTTCGGAACCACTGATATCAACGTTTCCACCATTGATACGTGGCATCTCTCAGCAAAAATACAACAAATTTAATACATTCATTAGGAGTACAAGACTATTCATTGAATACTCGAATCGTATTTTTGAGCCAAAGCTCAACTCTCTTAGCATCATCATCAACAGTAGCCCGAAACTCTTCAGCCCCATATTTATCAATCTTATCTACTGGCAGCTTGTTCAATCGTATCAGATCTCTAACTTGAGGAACAATAGGGATTTGTTGAGGAATAGGTAGGGGTGGAGGTTGTTGAGTGAACAAATTCGTTCGAACAAACTCCGTGAACCACTTGTTCATCATTTGGAAATAGGCTTGTTTACCCTCTCCATCGTGGCTACACATTACAGGCCTAGAATCAGATGGCACTATTCTTTAAGCGGGAGCGGGCGCATTACTCTCTACATCATCGGCTACAGCTCGTTACACAATTTAAGTTGTCAAGAATCATCACACTATCGTAGAGTATATATGGCATGTATAGCTAGACTCTCACACATGCTATGTTAGTCCTAGAACCGACTAAACCATAACTCTTATACCAATAAAATGTAATGCCCCTAACCTTTATCCGTTGCCAGAGTAGGGTTACGAGGTATTAATGATCAATACACATCATTTAACATACATAACTCATACATTTATGAATTCATACTCAAATACCATTTAATTACAAACATATTGTCCCTTATAAGGGCCCACGAGGCCTTAAACATGCTTTAGAAGTGATTCAGGACTAAACCGATAACATATGAGAATTTTGGAAACTTAGAAAAAATTTTAACCATACAGGGGTCACACGCCCATGTGAACAGGCCGTGTGCCTCACACGGCTCCAGACACGCTCGTGTCTCAGGCTGTATGGAAACAGGGCATAGATACTGACTTGTATCACACGGCCGAGGACACGCCTGTGTGCTAAGCCGTGTGAAAACTGGAGGGTATACTGACTTGGCCATACGGTCGACCACACGCTCGTGTGTCTAGGCTGTGTAACTCACTGACCTGATTTTTAAGCAACATCAAGGAACACACGGCCATATGCCATGACCGTGTGTCGCATACGGCTGAGACACACGCCCGTGTGTCTGCCCGTGTGGACAAAAATAGGCCATTTACAAGGCTAATTTGCCACCCCAACTTCAATGTTTTGCCATCCCAACTTCAATGTACCTACACAAGGAAAAATGTACAATTTCCATACACAAAGGGCAGCGAATCGATCCCAATTCATGCACAATTCATGGTATATAAATACAACCAGTTCACTTACTTAAATATATACCAAAACAACATGATCTTTAACCTCAATTCATACAATATGTATATATATATATCAACTTAACATTCACAACTGAAAACTATCCTAAACTCAATCAATTCATTCACTGTATTGCATACTATTTAACTACCAATTTGACATATAAATTCATGCCACAATAAGACCTTTCTCAAGCTTTCATCCACCATAATTCAAATAACCATTTTAACTTCCATAATGTCTTGGTTACAACCATGCCAAAACAAACCATCTCACAAGGCATTATAAACATCTTATAGAAGTCATTAACAACCATTTCTAATAGCCAAACACATATCAATATTAACATCATTTACAAGCCAAATCTCATGGCTATAATCACAACCAAAATGCCACATCTAGCCTATATATGCCATATAACATAAATGTATAATTCAAAAGCACCAACTTAGATGTTTGATAACGCGATGATGCTCCTAATGACTCCCGGATCTGAGCTAGCCCTTATTCACTAGAAACCATAGAAAAATAACACGAAGTAAGCTTTATAGCTTAGTAAGCTCGTATGTGAATAACTTGATTCATCGAATAAATGCAAATCAACCATGACAAAACCATATACACATTAACTACAAACCTTTCAAACTTGATCAAATACAAACTCATCGAACTTTCAATATTTAATACTCGAATAGGTTCTGCACATACTTGTGTTGCCTCGTACTAACCTTTTTCTCAACCACATTATTCTTTTACCCATTGAACCATTTGGAATAGAAATCAAATACTTAGGAGTCTCGTACAATAAGTACCTATACCATGGCCCATAACCACATCAAGGTAACTTATCAAAAGAACAATTATCATGGCCCGATGCCAAATTATCCAATATGCATGGCCCAAAGCCAAATCGGTAAAATACGCACCTGAAGTGCTAATATCATGGCCTGAAGCCAACTCAACGTAGCACTTACTGACATGTCAATAGTATCCAAAACAATTCTTCAAGTTCAACCTGGCTTTCACATTTTTCGTTTCTTTCATCGAATGCATCGTAGAGTCGTTTTCACAATTTATACAATATTAAAGCATTTTAACATACATTTATAATGTAATCATCACATACGAACTTCCCTCGTATTTGGAAGTGATAGATCGGGTTGACTACTCGATAACCTTGCTTTTCCCCTGATCTAAATCTGAATCCTTTCTTTCTTTAGCTATATGAATTCAAAATTAACTTATTTATTCATCTACTCATTCACTTAATCCAAAAATACACATTTGGGCATTTTTTCACATTAGCACTTAAACTTTCGCATTTAATCAATTTAGTCTCTATTTCACAAATACACAAAATTCATACAATTCAACAAAACCCAGCTTGGCTGAATTATATATAGGTCCCTAGTAGCTCAAAACTTTCATTTATTTCACATTTCAATCACACAATTTTCACATTTCGCAATTTAAATCTCTAAATTGCACTTTCATTAAAAATCACTTTACAAAACATGAAAATCTATTATCAAAAATTCATATTTCATCTTCAAACACCAAAGAACACATAAACTCATCAATGGAAACTCTTAAAATCTTTAACAGTTTTAGAAATGGAGGTACGAGCTAGTACTAGATGCAAAGATCACAAAAATCACTAAAAACCAAGCTCAAAATTACTTACAATTGGAGCATGCATTAGCCGAACCCTAACAAGCTTCCAAATTTTCTTTTTCCTTTGATATTTGGTCACCAAGGACGAAGATGAACACAAATTCATGTTTTGATATAATTTAATTAACTTAATTTATCAATTTACTTATTTACCCTTAATGAATAAACATAGAAATTTATAATGCATGTCCATTAATGTCCATTAATACTACCAATGGTCTAATGTCATCATAATGACTTTTAATTTAATTAATCATAACAATTAAGCACTTTAAACAAACGGTATGGAACTTTTGTATTTTACGTGATTAAGTCCTTTTATCAAATTAAACATCCAAACGATAAAATTAAATCACAAAATTTTCACACACACTTTCTATCATGCTATAAACACTTAAAATAATATTAAAAAAAATTTTGACATCGAATTTATGGTTTCAAAACCACTTTTCTGATTTAACTAAAATCGAGCTGTTACACTAGGTGCCACATACCTACGTACTTGATTGGAAATTTTTCCTAAGTGACCCTTATGTATGTACAAATGTTATCATATGATGCTTAAGGTATTTTAGCAAAACTTTATGATAATTAGAAGCATGTTTCACTTAAAACTCAAGAAAATACTAAAATGGATGACGTTTCTTCTAGAATGAGCTTTTAAATGTTGTGAATGACATGAGACGTTGGTGTGGCATCCTGATATTGAAGCTCGATGATCGAGCTAGATATAGGTTGCTACACATATAGCCAAAGGCCATCAATTTGCACCAATGTCTTACAGTGCCAAAAAGGTTCCTTGTTTTGATCGTATAACCAAAAAAGTCGATGGAATACTATTTTCCCAAGGACCAAACGATGATCAAAGTATGTTGGTTGCATTTCTAGATCGGTTATGGAACCTGGTACGTGTCATCTAATTGCTAACACCATTGCTATAAATCATTGTATGACCTGTCTTACCAGTAATCCAATGGAAAGTGAGGTCATCTAGCAAAACAAGTTTTGTCTAACATTTTCAAGAAGCCTGAATACAACTACCTGACCTTTGCAATGCTTTTAGAGATTTTCAGCATGTATAAGTGATATTCAATGAAAATGTTGTCCTACAATGAGTTTTCCTCCAAAATATTTTTCCTCTCTAATTGGATCCTTCCCTTGTGCCTATAAAAAAGGCTTCTCCTTCCATACTCCTTCATCCCAAAACCATTATCTCTCCCAGCCTCTATCCCTCCACTTTAAAATATTTCTCTCTCTTCATTTTCTTCCTTGCTTCATTGTTAAAAATTTTCGTCGCTAATATAATTTTCGGTTCAAAGTATTCTTAAGTCATCGATGATACGATATCGCTCTATCAATGTAAACATTTCATATATCTTGCCAAGATGGGACCTTTACCTCTGAAACCTATCCCATGGAAGTTGATATCCGAGGTTATTTTACTTTGTACAATCACGGGTGGAAGTCTACGTAGAGGTCACAATTGATGATCGTTATGCGGTCATGGATTAGAGTATAACGAGGGAGCTAGTTGACGGTTGTTACGCAGCCATGAGCTCAAACTTTTTAAATACACTAAAATGTTTTCTTATAAATACTATATAGAAGTTTGAGAGCATAATCATAGGGAAAAATTGTGGGGTTTTTCGCTATAACTGGTGTAATTTATTTTTACATTTCCACGCAGCCAGTATCTTTAACTTTCCTTATTATCCGAAGGTCAGCACGTCAAGGACACGGGAGGACTCTCAAGTAGGGAGCGGCTATTACGGTGCAATAAAGGTGATGCTCTTTTCGACGTGACAACGATTTTCGTTATTAAACAACCCATTAATAACTACAGCCTCTATCATGCTAACCCGAGTTTGACCTCTACTATGATGGAACATCCACTCTTCACCTGTGAGCCCTCTTGTGTCCACCTCGGTGTCAGCCTTCGGATAAGAATGAAAGGTTAAAAATATTGGTTGCTTGGAAATAAATAAAAAAATACGTTGATTACATTGGAAAGCCCTTTATTTTCCCTATGATTATGACATCAATCTTATGTATAGTATATATAAGGCATCATTTACGGGTATTCAAAAAACTTGAACACGTGACTGAATAACGACTGTCAACAGGCCCCCAGTTATACTGTGACCACATAACGACCACTGGTTGGGACCTCTACTTAGCCTTCGACCTGTGACTGTATCAAGCACTGTCACCCTGAAACTTGACTTCCATAAGATGGGTTTCTGAGGTAGTGGTCCTATACTGACATGACATACGAAATGTATGTGTTTCAAGGAGCATTATCGCATCCCTGGCCCCTCAAATCTACTTATAAACTTTTATTGTTTAAACCCTAAAACTCTAACCTTAATAAAAATAAAAAACCATAACCCTAGAAGAAAGAATGTGAAAGTGTGTTCATCCAAAAACAATTTATATCCTAAATTTAAAAAAATGGTCTAAAAGGCCAAATAAAAAAACATTTGACATATAAGACTAATTTAGCCTACGTGAATAAACTTGCTCATAGGTCGAGGTAGTTGACCTAGCCTGAAGGTCTGTCCAAAAAGTGGGAAGGTTTGGGCAAAAATATAGGCCCAAAAAATAGGCTTGGGAAAAAAAATAACGACAGTTTAGAAAACAGATCGGACCTCGGGTAAGGCTTTTTTGGCCCGAATCTGGCCCGACCCGGAACGAATATGCAAAAAAAAAACTATTGTTTTTTTGAAAGTTGGGTTAAAAATTAAATGAACTAGACCTAAGGTTAATTAAAACTAAAAGGGTGGATGTTAAAGGCCCAAGAATTTGGAATGAATTTCTGAATTGGTTTATATGGTTTAGTAAACAAGCTTAAAAATAGGTGGACCACTTGTCAAGGCTATTTGTGATCATAATTCAATGGAACCAAGTATTTCTCTCATTAGGAGAATGCAACATATTTTGTCACAAGAAGAAAGGTGGTTCATACGACATATTCCTAGAGAAAATAATCAGGCATGAGACACTTTAGCTAAAATGGCATTTGCAAACGAGGAAGATTTATGCTTGTATGAAGCCCCGCCTTTGGAAGTCTGGGAATTCTTTGAAAAGGATATTGCTAAGGGTGTCCTTTTCCCTGGTTCTATTTTGTAATCTTTTGTTTTCTCCTTAGACTATTTGTTCACCAAAAAAAAAAGGTGGACCACTTCAAAATAAAAAAAATGACTGTACTTTTTGGTGACAATTTCTGTGATTAGGTCACACCTTTTGTTGTTACTATGATAATTCTTAATTGACACTAAATAAATAAAAGCATTTTTGAAATTATTTTATGTAGAGTATGTCACTAACCATGTGACAATATCTTTTCACTTATATTTGAAATATTATGGCATTACTGGTGGGGATTATACCAATGAATGTTAATTACATATAGAATTTGGTGGTGGAACTGTTTGTTACAAAATACTTATTAAATGGTGGTGTTTTACATTATTATCATTAGTGTTATTATTTTATTATAATTGTTGATGATAGAATATGTAATTGACATTCTTACAATATCACTTCTATCACCTATGCATTGAATGTTATTCCATTATTGGTGATATGTTATCAACAATAAAATCTTATATAATTACCTAACACAACTATTTGATGACATTATACATTATTGTCACCATATTGTCAATATACATGACGAATAATGATACGTCACCCTTAACTTTTAGTGACAAACTTAAGTCACGGACATTGTGATGTCGAAGTTTTCATTGCCAAATACAAAAAAAGACATACATCTAATCTTTAGTACCAATATTTTAGATGCCACTAATAAGAAGATTTCTTGTAGTGATGCTAACATTGTAGAAACCTCTAGTGAATGCCACTAAGGATTTCTCTAGCTTTTTCACAAACTCATCCTTAATAAAACCCCTCAACCTCATTACAACCAACTCATCTTGTTCTTAGATATCAACGAAGTCAATGCTTGAAACCTTCTTTTTATGTAAGGGTGGTTTAATACTTTCCCAACCGAGTTGGTGTCCGGTTAACTTATGATAGCAACTCCTAGAATTTAAGGGTTTAAATAACAGTATAGACAAACTAGGTAAATAAAACTCTAGATTAGATGAGAGAGATCAACCCTAGAATTTCCATTAAACAAAGAGGAATCAAATTAAATCTTGAACCATGTTGATTAAATGTTAAATGTGATTTTAATGGGTTTTAAGTGATTTTAATGGGTTTAATTTAGAAGTTTTTTTTTTAGGAAAATGAAAGGTCAAGAATCATTGGTTTATGGCTTTTATTATATTTTAATATTTTCAGTTTTTTTTAAGGACAATAGCCTATAAATAGTTTTTAAGCATTTGATATAATATAGAGAGAAAAGTAAGAAAATTCAAAATACAAAGATAAAAGTTTTTTTTCCTATCTTGAGCAATTTGTCAATTTGGTATCGAGCCATGGAGAGTGTGACCAGTAATGTGCCGCAGCCTCGACTAACAAAGGTGAACTACGAGTATTGAAGCATCCAAATGAAAGATCTCATCGGGTCTCAAGATGGTTGGGAGGTGGTCCATGAATGTTTTTTAAAACCGACAACTAACGCGTGATATACTGTGTAACACCCCGAACCCGAGACCGTCGCCGGAGTCGAACACGAGGTGTTAACAGACTTCAAACCACTTATTAAAATTTTTCCAGACAAGCTGTCAATCTGCGTACTAGTCGCTTTAAAAATCATATCTTGAGCTCTGGAACTCAAAATCCAGTTCCTTGAATTTTCCCTGAAAATAGACTCATATTCCCATCTACATATTTTTTTCTAGAATTTTTGGTCTGACCAATTAGTACAGTTTATTAGTCAAAGTCTCCCATGTTACAGGGATCGACTACACTGACCTTTGTGCATTACGACTTGGATATCTCCCTGCACAGAGTTTCAATACTGATGCTGTTTGTTTCTATGAAAACTAGACTCAGAGAGGAATCTGTACATATATGGTACGACCCCTAATTATCTCGGGTTAGTTTATAATGAATTTCCAAAGTCGGAGCAGGGAATCCAGAAACCGTTCTGGCCCTGTCCCACAAAAATCTGATTATCTCTTAATATACTGCCCATATGATCTTTTCGTTACTTCCTCATGAAAACAGACTCATCGAGCTTCGATTACATAATTTATTCATCAATTAATTCCACTCCTACTATTTTTAGTGATTTTTCAATCTCATGACACTGCTGCTGCCAGCATCTGTTACGAAAGTAACTAGGTCCATTTCATGCCTACCCTTGATCCAACTCAATCGAACATTCGTGCCATTTTCGCATGGCTTAAAGTTTACATGCCAAAGTTCAAACACAACGTAATAGCTTATACATGCCAAAATGTTCTTCTAAGCCAACTAAGAAGAAAGTACCAAAACTTGCTATCCGGTGTGATGACTTCGATGACGGCCTGACCCCGCAAAAATAGATGAGTCCAAGCAACCTATAATGGGTGACAAGGAAACACCGAGTGAGTTTATAACTCAGTAAGTCATAAGAAATGCACTACCATCCGTCAATAACATTATCACAAGAGGAAACAAAATGGAACGAGACAATTTACTCCATCCATACCGAACCATACTATAGTTCCTCCAACCTATCGATTCAGTTTCATATCAATTCATGCATTCACATTCCATATACTCATCAATAGGACATTGAGGCATTTTCATAAATCAATTTATTTTCGTTACAATCAAACGACTAAACGGCCTTTCACCCATCCTACGATAAATTTTATGTACGTGACTTCAAGTATATTTGTCACATAGGTTCAAACTTACCGAGCTCAACACCAAGTATAAGCATAGCACCTATTAGCCATGTACTCAAGACACTTACCCGATCCGCTGTCCGCGATCGACTCGATAGTGTCGCACACATAGTGTCCATAATGATTCACGAATGTATATTGAGTCCGCACACTCAGTGCTATATAATCAACTCGCACACTTAGTGCTACGTAATCAAATCGCACACTTAGTGCTACATAGTCAAACTCGCACACTTAGTGCCGCATGGTCAATTCGCACACTTAGTGCATCATATTCATTTCGCACACTTAGTGCAACATAGTTAAATCGCACACTTAGTGCTGTACAATTTAATCCCGCGCACTTAGCGCCAATCTCATGGTCATAAATGGTTATACCCGCACGTTTAGTGCCGAGATCAACAACTCAGTACATCTTACCTCTTTTCTTTTCATTCAACAATTTCATCATCACATACGTACATGCATATATATATATGTATATTTATTCATTCCATTCAGCATCAATACATAAACATTATGACCATTTGAAATAATACCAACTACATGCTTAATGACTTACCTTGTGTTGGGTAAGACGGTTCCAACTCGGCTACTCAGTGATCTTTTCTTTGCCTTTGCTTGATTCTCCTCCTTTAGCTCCTTGAGCTTAATCAATAATTCACTAGTTTAACCATCTTGTTAAACATTCATAATTCAATTACACATGCTTATGTATGTTTGTATATTCGGCAACCATCCTCACTAATTACTCATGTTGATGGCCGAATGGATGTATGTGTGTACAATGTCAACTATAACATCATGTAATTCCACATATGACTACATTTCTTAAGTTACACATCTTAATGCCCATTATACATATTCAAATTTAACATCATATATATATTTACTCATGTGGCCGAATATACATACTCCCATATATTATCAAGTACTCACTTTAAGTATATTGCCGAATATACTTAATCATACGTACACCTAACCAAAACAATTTCCTAAAATCTTTATATCATTTATACACTAAGCCGAATACTCTCACCAAGTTCACCTATATTCTTCAACAATTCCTTCATTGATCAAGCACATATTCGGCTAAAGAAATGGCAATTTTAGCAACCTTCGATTTAGTACTTAACTTTTACCACATATCAAATAACTCATTTCCTTACTCATGTGACCACGTATATTCGGTCATGCATACACACATAAAATCAATTTGGAGACTCTATCAATCCAACATACATTCGGCACCTTCATCCACCATTCTACCAAGCATGTAATATTCAAACACAACCAAACTCACATTCGGCCCTAGCTCATAACAAGGTAGCCAATTCTTTTTATAGTTCAAACACCCCTCTATCATCATTCACCTAACTTTAACATGAAACAACAAAACTCACCATTTCTCATCCAAATAACATGAACAACAACCATTTCTTGAACACTTTCTCATGACCGATTGCTCATGTTACCAACAAGATTCAAGATTTGAACATGGGCTATTTAGAACTCAAGTCAATTACTAAAACATGCATGCATCTCAAGGACAACATCAAACATACCTTAGTCTAGCAAACCACCATAGCCGATTTTCTCAAGCTTTCCCCTTCCTTTCTTTCCTCTATTCGGCCAAAGATGTTCAAGAATGAACACTTTTTTTTTCTTTCTTCAATTCACGGCAACAAGGGGGTATGGATGAGACCATATTTTTTTTTTCATCACCCTTCCTTTCATTATTTAATCACCATGCTCATTATTTTATTTTTCTTAACATACATCACTAGCATAACATGTTGGAGACATGTTTCCACCCATAGCATGGCCGGCCACTACATATTAGGGAGGGGGAATTTGACATGCAAGTCCCCTTTTTCTTCCACATGCACTAATAGGTCCTCATGCATTGACCTATCACATTTTAAAATTTTCTCATATAAGTCCTATTGACTAAATTCACATGCAATCGACTAAATCGAAGCTTGAAATTTTCACACATTCATGATTACATATTCTAGACAATAAAAATCACATTCAAACCTTTCGGTGAATCGGTTTAGCGGTCCCGAAACCACTTCCCGACTAGGGTCAATTTTGGGCTGTCACAACTCTCCCTCACTTAAGAAATTTTCGTCCTCGAAAATCTTACCTGTAAATAGGTTTGGATATCGTTCTTTCATCGAGCTCTCGGGTTCCCAGGTTGCTTCCTCGATTCCGTGTTTGAGCCACAACACCTTAACCAACGGAACCCTTTTATTTCGCAACTCTTTCACTTCACGAGCTAGGATACGAATCGGTTCTTCTTCATAGCTCAAGTCAGATTGAATTTCAACTTCTGAGGGATTAATCACATGTGACGGATCGGATCTATAACGTCGAAGCATTGAAACATGGAAGACATCGTGCATCCTTTCAAGTTCAGGGGGCAAAATCAATCTATATGCAACCGGCCCCACTCGTTCGGAAATTTCGTACGGCCCAATGAATCTCGGGCTCAACTTGCCTTTACGGCCAAATCTGAGTACCTTCTTCCAAGGTGACACTTTAAGAAACACTTTATCTCCCACCTGATATTCAATGTCCTTTCGTTTTAAATCCGCATACGATTTTTGACGATCTGTGGCTACCTTCAGACTTTCGCGGATTACCTTTACTTTTTGTTCGACATCTTTAATCAAATCAACTCCGAAAATTTTACTTTCACCAAGCTCGGTCCAAAACAATGGCGTACGGCATTTACGACCGTACAAAGCCTCATAAGGTGCCATCTTAATACTTGATTGAAAACTATTGCTGTAAGCGAATTCAATCAAAGGTAAATACCGTTCCCATGAACTACTGAACTCGAGGATGCAACATCTCAACATATCCTCAAGTATCTGAATTATCCGCTCGGATTGACCATCGATTTGGGGTGAAAAGCGGTGCTAAAATGCAGCTTGGTACCCAAAGCTTCTTGTAATTTCTTCCAAAATCGTGAGGTGAATCTCGGATCTCTATCCGACACGATAGAAATAGGTACTCCATGTAATCTCACAATCTGAGAGACATACAATTCGGCTAGTTTATCCAATGAAAGATCCGTACGCACGGGGATAAAGTGAGCCGACTTAGTCAGCCTATCAACAACAACCCAAATCGCATCCTTCTTACTTACGGACAATGGCAGTCCGGACACAAAGTCCGTTGTGACTCGGTCCCATTTCCACTCGGGTATCATGATCGGCTGAAGTAACCCTGAAGGCACTTGATGTTCCGCTTTCACTTGTTGACATATTAAACATCTCGAAACAAAGTCGGAGATGTCTCGTTTCATACCATGCCACCAAAACTGACGTTTCAAGTCGTTGTACATTTTCGTGCTCCCCGGGTGAATTGACATTCGGCTACAATGGGCTTCGTTCAGAATCATCGGAATGAGTTCCGAATTCCTTGGAACACACAAACGACTTCTAAACCTCAAACAACCATCATCATCAATCTGAAACTCCGATTCCTTGTTCGGAACACACTCAGCTCGTTTTGCAACCAATTCATCATCGACTTTCTGAGCTTCACGAATTTGATGAGTCAATAATGGTTTGGCTTTTAATTCAGCTACTAACACATTGTCAGGTAGAACAGACAAGTGTACATTCATCGCTCGCAAAGCAAACAGTGATTTCTGGCTTAAGGCGTCCGCAACCACATTAGCCTTTCCCGGGTGGTAATCAATGACAAGCTCGTAATCTTTCAACAACTCAAGCCAACGTCTTTGTCGCAGATTCAAGTCTCGTTGAGTCATCAAATATTTGAGACTTTTGTGATCCGAAAACACATGGCACTTCTCACCAAACAAATAATGTCGCCATATTTTCAATGCAAACACAATGGCGGCTAGTTCGAGATCATGGGTCGGATAATTTCTCTCGTGTGGCTTCAATTGTCTCGACGCATAGGCCACAACTCGACCTTCTTGCATCAATACGCAACCCAACCCAAGTAGGGATGCGTCACTATAAATGACAAACTCTTTACCCGATTCGGGTTGCACCAAAATTGAAGCTTCAGTCAAATGAGTTTTCAGTTGATCGAAGCTTTTCTGACATTTCTCCGTCCATTCGAACTTAACATCCTTTTGAAGTAGCTTCGTCATTGGTGTGGCTATCATCGAGAAACCTTTGACAAATCGTCGGTAATAACCGGCGAGCCCTAGAAAGCTCCGGACTTCGGTAACATTTCTCGGAGGCTTCCAGTTAAGTATGGCTGAAATTTTGCTCGGGTCAACTCGAATACCCGATGCGGATACCACATGACCCAAGAAGCTAACCTCTCTTAACCAGAACTCATACTTACTGAACTTAGCATATAACTGCTTATCCCGCAAAATTTGCAACACTAGCCTCAGATGCTCAGCATGTTCGGTCTCATCTCTTGAATAGACCAAGATGTCATCAATAAACACAACTACGAACCGATCCAAATACGGCCTGAAGATCCGATTCATCAAATCCATAAACACCGCAGGGGCATTAGTGAGCCCAAACGGCATCACTAAGAACTCGTAGTGACCGTACCTCGTTCTGAAAGCAGTTTTGGGTACGTCCGAATCTCGAATCCGCAACTGATAATAACCCGATCTCAAATCTATCTTTGAAAACACCGATGCTCCCTTTAATTGATCGAACAGATCATCAATACGTGGTAACGGATACTTATTCTTTATCGTCACTTTATTCAGTTGACGATAGTCAATGCACAACCTCATGGTTCCGTCCTTCTTTTTCACGAACAATACTGGTGCACCCCAAGGTGAGAAACTCGGTCGAGCGAAACCTCTATCCGTCAATTCTTGCAACTGAGCTTTCAACTCTTTTAACTCGGTTAGTGCCATACGATACGGAGCGATCGAAATTGGCGTAGTTGCAGGTACAAGCTCAATACCAAACTCTACCTCCCGAACAGGTGGCAAACCCGGTAACTCTTCAGGAAAAACATCTGGGTATTCACAAACCACCGGCACCGATTCGGGTTTCTTTTCTAACTCCTTGTGATCAAGTACATACGCGAGGTATGCTTCGCACCCTTTCCTTACATATTTCTGGGCCAACATTGCTGATATTACAGCTGGCAACCCCCTTAAGTCCGCAGACTCAACTCGGATTATTTCATTATTTGCGCACCTCAAATCGATAGTCTTGCTTTTGCAATTCACAACCGCATCATGCGCGGTTAACCAATCCAAACCAAGAATAACATCAAACTCGTCGAACGGCAAAAGCATCAAATCGGCCGGAAAACAGGATTCTCGGATTATTAGAGGGCATCTCTTACACACTTTATCAACAAGTACGCATTGACCCAAAGGGTTTGATACTCGAATTACGAGCTCAGTAGACTCAACAGGTAGAGTCTTACTGGTTGCTAAGGTTTCGCATACATATGAATGAGTAGAACCAGGGTCAATCAATGCAATCACATTAGTATCAAAGAGAGTGAAGGTACCAGTGATGACGTCGGGGGAGGATGCCTCCTCTCGTGCGCGAATGGCATATGCTCTAGCAGGAGTACGGTTCTCGGCTCGATCGGCCGTATCAGAGGCCCCCCTCTGACTACCACCCCTGCCTCCTAAAATTCTCGGTGGTCTACCTCTAGATGTCACTCCACTAGGTCTTGCACCTTGAATCTTATTCTTCTCATCCAGCTCCGTGCAATCTCTAATGAAGTGGTCCTTCGAACCGCATCCGTAACAGTAACAGGCCCTGCTAGTAGACTTGCCCCAACATTCACCTAGGTGTCGTCTTCCACATTGGGGACATTCAGGTTTCTCGTGACGATTATTGCCCACACTAGCTACCGAAGTAGCTCGGGAGCCCATCGATGGTCTTGCCCTGATGGAAATTCCCGCAGTCGCCCTCGACTTATTAATGTCCTCCCTGAACTTCTTTACAGCTGAGAACGGAGCTTTACCCGTCGATCTTTTACGATAATCTCTAGCTTCAAATTCAGCCTTCCTCTTCTCCTTTCCAAGTTCTTCCGCCTTGCAGGCTCGTTCGACTAGTGTTACGAATTCTTTTATTTCCAAAATACCCATTAGTAGCTTTAAATCTTCATTCAATCCTTCCTCGAATCTTTTGCACATAGCAACCTCATCAGCTACACACTCCCGGGCATACCTACTGAGTCTTACGAATTCATGTTCGTATTCAGATACAGTCATACGGCCTTGCTTGAGTTCCAAGAACTCCTTACGCTTCTGATCAATGAACCGTTGGCTAATAAATTTCTTTCGGAATTCCGTTTGAAAGAAGTCCCAAGTTACTCGTTCGTTTGGGACTATGGAAATCAGGGTCTTCCACCAATAGTAGGCTGAGTCCCGCAACAAGGATATAGCACACCTTAGACATTCATCGGGTGTGCATGACAGTTCATCAAACACCCGAATGGTGTTATCAAGCCAGAACTCGGCCCTTTCAGCATCATCAGTAACTATGGCCCTGAACTCCTCATCCCCGCGCTTCCTAATCAAGTCTACAGGTGGCTTACTCAGCCTCACAGGATCAGTAACTGATGGCATTACTGGCTCCGGGGGTGGATTATTCAAATTCGGGAATTGTTGGACAGCCGGATTGGTTCGGGCATACTGTGCGACCCACTCATTCATCATGGTAAAGAAGGCTTGTTTAGCCCCCTCACCTTGATTATTCGCAGATGACTGAGGTTCAATAGGCGGTGTCCCTTGTGCAGGAGCAGCCGCTACACTTTCAACGTCATCCGCTAAGATTCTTTCTACACCGGGATCCATTTACTAATCAAAACATAAACATTTTAACCGTCAGAAGTCATCACACATTTAAACATTAACATTAAGGCATGTATAGCTAGACTCATACGCGCTATGGTAGTCCTAGAACCGACTAAACCATAGCTCTGATACCAATCAAATGTAACACCCCGAACCCGAGACCGTCGCCGGAGTCGAACACGAGGTGTTAACAGACTTCAAACCACTTATTAAAATTTTTCCAGACAAGCTGTCAATCTGCGTACTAGTCGCTTTAAAAATCATATCTTGAGCTCTGGAACTCAAAATCCAGTTCCGTGAATTTTCCCTGAAACTAGACTCATATTCCCATCTACATATTTTTTTCTAGAATTTTTTGTCGGACCAATTAGTACAGTTTATTAGTCAAAGTCTCCCATGTTACAGGGATCGACTACACTGACCTTTGTGCATTACGACTTGGATATCTCCCTGCACAGAGTTTCAATACTGATGCCGTTTGTTTCTATGAAAACTAGACTCAGAGAGGAATCTGTACATATATGGTACGACCCCTAATTATCTCGGGTTAATTTATAATGAATTTCCAAAGTCGGAGCAGGGAATCCAGAAACCGTTCTGGCCCTGTCCCACAAAAATCTGATTATCTCTTAATATACTGCCCATATGATCTTTTCGTTACTTCCTCATGAAAACAGACTCATCGAGCTTCGATTACATAATTTATTCATCAATTAATTCCACTCTTACTATTTTTAGTGATTTTTCAATCTCATGACACTGCTGCTGCCAGCATCTGTTACGAAAGTAACTAGGTCCATTTCATGCCTACCCTTGATCCAACTCAATCGAACATTCGTGCCATTTTCGCATGGCTTAAAGTTTACATGCCAAAGTTCAAACACAACGTAATAGCTTATACATGCCAAAATGTTCTTCTAAGCCAACTAAGAAGAAAGTACCAAAACTTGCTATCCGGTGTGATGACTTCGATGACGGCCTGACCCCGCAAAAATAGATGAGTCCAAGCAACCTATAATGGGTGACAAGGAAACACCGAGTGAGTTTATAACTCAGTAAGTCATAAGCAATGCACTACCATCCGTCAATAACATTATCACAAGAGGAAACAAAATGGAACGAGACAATTTACTCCATCCATACCGAACCATACTATAGTTCCTCCAACCTATCGATTCAGTTTCATATCAATTCATGCATTCACATTCCATATACTCATCAATAGGACATTGAGGCATTTTCATAAATCAATTTATTTTCGTTACAATCAAACGACTAAACAGCCTTTCACCCATCCTACGATAAATTTTATGTACGTGACTTCAAGTATATTTGTCACATAGGTTCAATCTTACCGAGCTCAACACCAAGTATAAGCATAGCACCTATTAGCCATGTACTCAAGACACTTACCCGATCCGCTGTCCGCGATCGACTCGATAGTGTCGCACACATAGTGTCCATAATGATTCACGAATGTATATTGAGTCCGCACACTCAGTGCTATATAATCAACTCGCACACTTAGTGCTACGTAATCAAATCGCACACTTAGTGCTACATAGTCAAACTCGCACACTTAGTGCCGCATGGTCAATTCGCACACTTAGTGCATCATATTCATTTCGCACACTTAGTGCAACATAGTTAAATCGCACACTTAGTGCTGTACAATTTAATCCCACGCACTTAGCGCCAATCTCATGGTCATAAATGGTTATACCCGCACGTTTAGTGCCGAGATCAACAACTCAGTACATCTTACCTCTTTTCTTTTCATTCAACAATTTCATCATCACATACGTACATGCATATATATATATATATGTATATTTATTCATTCCATTCAGCATCCATACATAAACATTATGACCATTTGAAATAATACCAACTACATGCTTAATGACTTACCTTGTGTTGGGTAAGACGGTTCCAACTCGGCTACTCAGTGATCTTTTCTTTGCCTTTGCTTGATTCTTCTCCTTTAGCTCCTTGAGCTTAATCAATAATTCACTAGTTTAACCATCTTGTTAAACATTTATAATTCAATTACACATGCTTATGTATGTTTGTATATTCGGCAACCATCCTCACTAATTACTCATGTTGATGGCCGAATGGATGTATGTGTGTACAATGTCAACTATAACATCATGTAATTCCACATATGACTACATTTCTTAAGTTCCACATCTTAATGCCCATTATACATAATCAAATTTAACATCATATATATATTTACTCATGTGGCCGAATATACATACTCCCATATATTATCAAGTACTCACTTTAAGTATATTGCCGAATATACTTAATCATACGTACACCTAACCAAAACAATTTCCTAAAATCTTTATATCATTTATACACTAAGCCGAATACTCTCACCAAGTTCACTTATATTCTTCAACAATTCCTTCATTGATCAAGCACATATTCGGCTAAAGAAATGGCAATTTTAGCAACCTTCGATTTAGTACTTAACTTTTACCACATATCAAATAACTCATTTCCTTACTCATGTGACCACGTATATTCGGTCATGCATACACACATAAAATCAATTTGGAGACTCTATCAATCCAACATACATTCGGCACCTTCATCCACCATTCTACCAAGCATGTAATATTCAAACACAACCAAACTCACATTCGGCCCTATCTCATAACAAGGTAGCCGATTCTTTTTATAGTTCAAACACCCCTCTATCATCATTCACCTAACTTTAACATTAAACAACAAAACTCACCATTTCTCATCCAAATAACATGAACAACAACCATTTCTTGAACACTTTCTCATGACCGATTGCTCATGTTACCAACAAGATTCAAGATTTGAACATGGGCTATTTAGAACTCAAGTCAATTACTAAAACATGCATGCATCTCAAGGACAACATCAAACATACCTTAGTCTAGCAAACCACCATAGCCGATTTTCTCAAGCTGTCCCCTTCCTTTCTTTCCTCTATTCGGCCAAAGATGTTCAAGAATGAACACTTTTTTTTTCTTTCTTCAATTCACGGCAACAAGGGGGTATGGATGAGACCATATATTTTTTTTTTATCACCCTTCCTTTCATTATTTAATCACCATGCTCATTATTTTATTTTTCTTAACATACATCACTAGCATAACATGTTGGAGACATGTTTCCACCCATAGCATGGCCGGCCACTACATATTAGGGAGGGGGAATTTGACATGCAAGTCCCATTTTTCTTCCACATGCACTAATAGGTCCTCATGCATTGACCTATCACATTTTAAAATTTTCTCATATAAGTCCTATTGACTAAATTCACATGCAATCGACTAAATCGAAGCTTGAAATTTTCACACATTCATGATTACATATTCTAGACAATAAACATCACATTCAAACCTTTCGGTGACTCGGTTTAGCGGTCCCGAAACTACTTCCCGACTAGGGTCAATTTTGGGCTGTCACATACTGCGTCTCAAAACAAGACGTTGAAAGAGATGCGATCAGATAAGGCGACATTGTACATGCTGTTCTGAGCTGTTGACGAGTCAGGCTTTGAGAAGATTGTGAGTGCGGCAACTTCAAAAGAAGCATGGGACATTTTGGCAGAGGTGTACAAAGGAGCTGACCGGGTTAAACAAGTCTGCCTTCAAACTCTTCGCGACAAGTTGGAAGACATGAAGATGAAGGAATCGAAAGGTGTCTCCGACTATATTACGCGTGTTCAAATCTTAGTGAACCAACTCAACTGAAACGGAAAAGCGCTAAACGATGCACAAGTTGTGGAAAAGATTTTGAGGTCGTTAACCGATAGTGTGGTACCTTGACACGGGTGCAAGCAACAATATGTGCGGGCACAAGCACCTATTCAAAAAGATGTGAAAGGTTGAAATGGACATGTGTCATTTGGAGATACGTCGAAAGTTGAGGTAAAAGGCCAATGTACCATTTTTTATTTAGAAAAGGATGGGTTAGTTGGGTCTATCCAAGATGTTTATTATGTACCAAACCTCAAGAGCAACATTTTGAGTATGGGGCAACTTATGGAAAAAGGTTATTCGGTACTTATGAGAGACCGGGTGTTGCACTTGAAAGATAAGTAAGGGCGTTTGGTTGCTCGAGTTGAAATGGGGAGAAATCACATGTACAAGTTGAATTTGAGAAGCCTTCGAGAAAAAGGTTTGCAAGTCGACGTAGAAGACAAGGCGTCATTGTGGCATCTCTGTTTTGGTCACCTACATTATGGTGGTCTAAATGAGTTAGCGAAGAAGTACATGGTGTACGGGCTACCGGACATAGACTGGGAGGGAAATTTTTGTGAAGAGTGTGTGCTTGGAAAGTATACAAGAACTTTGTTTCAGAAGAAGGCAGAATATCAGGCTAAACAACCTCTCAAATTGATTCATACCGACATATGTGGACCAATTACCCCCCGAATCTTTTAGCGGTAAAAGGTATTTCATTTCCTTTATCGATGATTTCTCACAAAAAAACAAGGGTTTATTTTTTAAAAGAAAAATATGAGGCGTTCGAGGTGTTCAAAAAGTTCAAAGTAATGGTGGAAAAGGCAACCAGTAGATACATCAAATCTGTACGATCCGATAAAGGTGGCGTGTATACTTCGACGTGTGACAGCCCAAAATTGACCCTAGTCGGGAAGTGGTTTCGGGACCGCTAAACCGAGTCACCGAAAGGTGTGAATGTGATGCTTATTGTCTAGAATATGTAATCATGAATGTGTGAAAATTTCAAGCTTCGATTTAGTCGATTGCATGTGAATTTAGTCAATAGGACTTATATGAGAAAATTTTAAAATGTGATAGGTCAATGCATGAGGACCTATTAGTGCATGTGGAAGAAAAAGGGGACTTGCATGTCAAAGTGCCCAATTCTTGATAAGTGGCCGGCCAAGCATGACTCCATTCCTCCAAGTTTATGTTGTTTATTATTTAATATTGGTAAGTAAATTAAAATAAATTAAAGAAAGGAATTAAAAAGGAAGAGATGAATAAAATAAGGAGGGAAGAGGGAGTGTTCATCTTTTTTTTCTTTGGCTATTGCCGTGAGTGAGGAGAAGGAAGGGAGATTTGGTTATTGGATTTTGGCTTGGAAGATGGCTAGAATGAGGTATGTATTGAATGATTCTTGAAAATCTATGCATGTTTGAGATGGTTAGTTCAAATTCTACTCATCCTATAGATTAGACTTAGGATTTTGAGGTTGAAATTCGGCCAAGAAGCTTGAAACTCTTAGTAGATGTGTTAATGTCATTAAAATGGATAGTAATGTAGGATATGGTGAGTGGTTAATTGCTTTTAACTTGAAAGTTGAGGTTAAAGGGGTTAAGTGATTGCCGAATCTAATTTAGGGGTGGAGGATTGTGTTCATGTTATATTGGATAGGTAGAGGTTGTAATGAGGTTGAAATTGTTGAATTGTTAGCTTGGTAACTAATGAAGTAATCGGCCATATGGGGTAAAAATGGGATGTTCATTTTAGTTGTTGTTTCATTTTTGTGAGAAATGGGTCAAGTATTCATGAGATGAAATTGTGTGATTAGATAAATTAAAGGTAATAGTATAGTTGATGAATATATATAGATATACATATTCGGTCATCACTTAGGAGCTTATGTGATGTTGAGTTAAGCTTTGCATATTCGGCTATATATATATATACATATATATGTAAGCCCATTCATGATACTACCCTAGGACTATGTATATATAACCGACAAAAGAATGGGAAAAACTAGTAAGGGTGAAGGCCGAATGAGCTATAGGTGGTGTGGATGACTTTTATACATGTGGGTGTGTGTGTATGCCATTTAGTTGGTGACATTCGGCATTTCTTAATTAACATTAGAGATGAGTGAATGAAATCGGCATGTGTGCTTGTGAAAATGCCGAATGTGAATTTGGATAATATTGAGTAATGTATGTGCTTTAAAATGATGGAATGGAGTGGATGCTTTAAATGTGTTATGAACAATTATAAGTTAAATTAAGGGTTGCTAAATTACCATTGTCATTGCCGAATATACAAACATACATATGCATGTGTAATTGAAGTATGAATGTTTAGCAAGATGGTTAAACTAGTTAAATTATTGATTTAGCTCAAGGAGTTAAAGGAGGTGAATCGAGCAAAGGCAAAGAAAAGGTTATCGAGTAGCCGAGTTGGAACCGTCTTACCCAACACGAGGTAAGTCATTAAGCATGTAGTTGGTATTGTTTCAAATGGTCATAATGTTTATGTATTGATGCTGAATGGAATGAATAAATATACATATATATATATATATGCATGTACGTATGTGATGATGAAATTGTTGAATGAAAGAAAAGAGGTAAGATGTACTGAGTTGTTGATCTCGGCACTAAACGTGCGGGTATAACCATTTATGACCATGAGATTGGCGCTAAGTGCGCGGGATTAAATTGTACAGCACTAAGTGTGTGATTTGACTATGTTGCACTAAGTGTGCGAAACGAATATGATGCACTAAGTGTGCGAATTGACCATGCGGCACTAAGTGTGCGAGTTTGACTATGTAGCACTAAGTGTGCGATTTGATTACGTAGCACTAAGTGTGCGAGTTGATTATATAGCACTGAGTGTGCAGACTCAGTATACATTCGTGAATCATTATGGACACTATGTGTGCGACACCATTGAGTCGATCGCGGACAGCGGATCGGGTAAGTGTCCTGAGTACATGGCTAATAGGTGCTATGCTTATACTTGGTGTTGAGCCCGGTAAGTTTGAACCTATGTGACAAATATACTTGAAGTCACGTACATAAAATTTATCGTAGGATGGGTGAAAGGCCGTTTAGTCGTTTGATTGTAACGAAAATAAATTGATTTATGAAAATGCTTCAATGTCCTATTGATGAGTATATGGAATGTGAATGCATGAATTGATATGAAATTGAATCGATAGGTGGGAGGAACTATGGTATGGTTCGGTATGGATGGAGTAAATTGTCTCGTTCCATTTTGTTTCCTCTTGTGATAATGTTATTGATGGATGGTAGTACATTGCTTATGACTTACTGAGTTATAAACTCACTCGGTGTTTCCTTGTCACCCATTATAGGTTGCTTGGACTCATCTATTTTTGCGGGGTCAGGTCGTCATCGAAGTCATCACACCGGATAACAAGTTTTGGTACTTTCTTCTTAGTTGGCTTAGAAGAACATTTTGGCATGTATAAGCTATTACGTTGTGTTTGAACTTTGGCATGTAAACTTTAAGCCATGCGAAAATGGCACGAATGTTCGATTGAGTTGGATCAAGGGTAGGCATGAAATGGACCTAGTTGCTTTCGTAACAGATGCTGGCAGCAGCAGTGTCATGAGATTGAAAAATCATTAAAAATAGTAGGAGTGGAATTAATTGATGAATAAATTATGTAATCGAAGCTCGATGAGTCTGTTTCCATGAGGAAGTAACGAAAAGATCATATGGGCAGTATATTAAGAGATAATCAGATTTCTGTGGGACAGGGCCAGAACGGTTTCTGGATTCCCTGGTCCGACTTTGGAAATTCATTATAAATTAACCAGAGATAATTAGGGGTCGTACCATATATGTATAGATTCCTCTCTGAGTCTAGTTTTCATAGAAACAAACGGCATCAGTATTGAAGCCCCGTGTAGGGAGATATTCAAGTCGTAATGGGCAAAGGTCAGTGTAGTCGACTCCTGCAACTTGGGAGACTTTGACTAATAAACTGTACTAATTGGCCGGACCAAAAATTCTAGAAAAAAATACATAGATGGGCACATGAGTCTAGTTTCTGGGAAAAATCACGAAACTGATTTTCTAGTTACGAAACTCAAGATATGATTTTTAAAACGACTAGTACACAGATTGGGTAGTGTCTGGAAAATAAATTTTATAAGGGGTTAAAGTCAGTTAACACCTCGTGTTCGACTCCGGTGTCGGTTTCGGGTTCGGGGTGTTACACGATGACTTTCATGGATTATTGTGAGGAGTAGGGCATAAGACGATTCCTAACTGCACCGTACTCTCTCCAACAAAACGGTGTGGCAGAAAGGAAGAACCAGGCTGTTCTCGACATGGTTCGGTCAATGCTCAAGAGCAAGAAGATGCCGAAGGAATTTTGGGCGGAAGCTGTGCAATGTGCCATCTATGTGCAAAATCGATGTCCACATGTGAAGTTGAATGATCAAACACCACAAGAGGCTTAGAGTGGACAAAAACTGATAGTTTCTCATCTCAAAGTATTCGGTAGTGAGGCCTATGCACATGTGTCGGATCAGTGACGAACAAAGCTCGAAGACAAAAGCAAAAGGTTTATTTTTATTGGGTATGATGAGAAAACAAAAGGATAGAAGCTACTCGACCCGATAAGTAAGAACGTTGCGGTGAGTCGTGATGTACGAGTTAATGACGCAAGTGAATAGGATTGGACTACCTCAACGGAGGTTATCATCAAAGATGGAGAATCATCAACCGCTACACCAACAATATACCAACAAATCCTGAAACTATCGATGATAAAGATGAACCGCAATAACCCAAAATGCGAAGTTTGCAAGATTTGTATGATTCAACAAGTGAGGTACACATTATATGTATTCTGGAAAATTATGAGAATATAAGTTTTGAAGAGGTAATAAGAGACAAGAAGTGGCAAACCGCCATGGACGAGGAGATTAAAGTAATTGACTGCAACAACACATGGGAGTTAACGGAGTTGCCAAAAGGAAGTCAGCTCATTAGTGTGAAGTGGGTGTTCAAGAGAAAGATGAATGCTCAAGGCGAGATAGAATAGTACAAGGCGTGACTTGTTGTAAAGGGATACAAACAAAAGGAGGAAATTGATTCTGACGAGGTGATTGCTCCCGTTGCAAGAATGGAGACAATCTAATTGCTCTTTTCACAAGCGGCTCAATTCAAATGGCTGATATTTCAAATGGATGTCAAGATAGCATTCTTGAATGGTGTACTCAAAGAAGAAGTCTACATCGAACAACCACCCGGATACATGAAAAGTGGAGAAGAGAAGAAGGTGTTGAAATTGAAGAAGGCACTTTACGGGTTAAAGCAAACACCGCGGCCATGGAATACTCGTATTGATACATACTTCAAGGAGAACGGGTTCAAACAATGTCCCTATGAACATGCCTTTTACGTGAAGAAGAATGGAGGTAATATGTTATTTGTTACTCTTTATGTTGATGACCTCATTTTTATGGGGAACAATGGTGAGATGATACAAGATTTTAATAGCACAATGACACAGGAGTTTGAGATGATAGATTTAGGTTTGGTGAAGTTTTTCCTTGGTTTAGAGGTAAGACAATAAGAGACAGGTATTTTTTGTGTCACAGGAGGCATATGCAAAGAAAATTTTGAAGAAGTACAATATGGCATATAGTAAACCAGTATCAACACCAATGGAAGCAGGTGTAAAACTCTCGAAATTCGATGGAGGAGAACGAGTCGACGCGAGCAAATGCCGGAGTTTGGTGGGAAGTCTTCGCTATCTCACTTGTACAAGGCCTGATCTTTTGCTAAGTGTTGGCATTGTAAGTCGGTTCATGGAGGAGCCGGTTTATTTACATTGGAAGGCGTTGAAGCGAATCCTATGGTACATCCAAGGAATGGTGTCACTCAGGTTATTCTATTCAAATGTGGAAGATTACAAGTTGATTGGGTACTCCGACAGTGATTGGTGTGGAGACTTAGGTGATCGGAAAAGTACATCGGGATATGTGTTTTTTATGGGTAACACGGCGTTTACTTGGCTTTCAAAGAAGCAACCAATCGTGACACTCTCAACATGTGAAGCTGAATATGTGGTAGCGTCTTGGTGTGTGTGTCATGCTATATGGCTCAGAAATTTGTTGGACATGTTGGAGCAACAACAACTCGGTGCAACTGAGATACGAATTGACAATAAATCAACAATTGAGTTAGCAAAGAACCCAGTGAATCATGAGAGAAGAAAACATATTGACATTCGTTTTCACTTCATCCGAGATCATGTAAAGGAAGGAAGTGTGAAATTAGTTCACGTGGCACGCCGAGACCAAGTTGTAGATATCTTTACGAAACCGCTATCGATGGTAATTCTTGACAACTGCAAGAAATTAAATGGCATGAAGGATGGCAGAAGCATTTAAGTTTACGGGGGAGTTTTGTTGATTAAACGTTAAATGTGATTTTAATGGGTTTAATTTAGAAGTTTATTTTTTAGGAAATTGAAAGGTCAAGAGTCTGGTTTATGGGGTTTATTAGATTTTAATATTTTTAGTTTTTTTGAAGGACAATATCCTATAAATAGTTTATAAGCATTTGATATAATATAGAGAAAAAAGTAAGAAAATTTAGAAGTCAAAGATAAAAGATTTTTTTTTTGTTTTTTTTTTTTTTTTTGCTTTGAGCAATTTGTCAAACTATACCATCAACTAGAGTTGCTAGTAGAAAAGGGGAAAAAAAAAGGTAAAGAGAGATGATGCTTGATAGGCTTATGCAATAGAATTTTTCTTGGTTCTCTTGAAGAAAAAATTAAATAGAGAAAAAAAAAACTTACGAACATTGAAAGAAAAAGAAGCAATTTTTCTTATAAAAATTTAATTAAAGTAAATGTGAAAGATTTGGGTTTTTAGCAACAAGCCATTAGTGTCCAATTTGTGTCTTTTAGTGAGAAATGAACTTTAAGTTTCTCATTTAGTTTATTTTTAGACTAACAGTCCCAAAGCTATTAAATGTAAGTATGGAGGCATAAATAAAAACCGTCATTGATACTGTTAAATTGGAAATTCAAGGGTCTTTTTTTTTTTAATCTTCCTCTTAACTGTGCACTAAAAGTCCCTTATTTTTGTAGTGAATTAAATCCAGCATTCCAGGTCAACCAATTAAGCTAAAAAAAAATTATAATATTATATGTTTGTCCTAAAAAAATTTTAAAAAGAGAAAAATCTAATAACCTTTCTATAACAAGCATTGGTTGGTTAAGAAAACAAGTAGGTTTTATCTAATAATAACAAATACCCTTAAAAAAGACCATAGATAAAAATAAATTGCAGCCTTTAAATAGTATATAAAATTAGCTTAAAAAGTAAAAAAAATTAATCTGAATCCCCATCTCGGTCCCTTTCCTTCTACTGGAAAAGCTTAAACCATTCTCATACATTTCACAAGTTTTCGGAATGGGGTCCAAGGTCTGGCATATGTTCCTTCTCTTGGCCTTGGCAATGGTTTCTGAATGCACCAAATTTGAGGAGGTCAATTCGGGTATTCACCATCGGGACAATATCAGTGGAGATTTGTGCATTGGCAGACACTGTGACATTAAAGATGATATATTCATGGATTCCGAGACAAATATTCGACTACTTGCTGCAAGAAGATACATTTCATATGAAGCACTTAAAAAAAACAATGTCCCGTGCCTCCAACAAGGACGATCTTACTACGAATGTTCCACTGGGAAACCGGTCAACCCTTACACTCGTGGTTGCACTTACGCAACACGTTGCAGAAGGTACACTGCTTAATTAAAAATATATCCAGAGGTGATGTAAACTAAGGGAGCAAGTTGGCTTCATGAAATCAGCTAGCAATCTATGAGCAAAAGCAACAGTGCAATAAGCATAAAGCTTAGTAATAAAATCAAGGAAAGTGTTGACTTACCTTTCTCCATTGAATAATAAAGCATCCATGAGTAAAATAGAGATCATATGCACAATTTTAACAAATAAGACATGAAAACTCATTCATCAAAAATACAATCAAGAGATGAAGAATATTGATTTATAAATTACATATCATACAAATTTATAAATTCATTTTATACTTCGCCCTTTGTAACCTTAGTAAAGTAACACTTGGACACTTGGGACTCCCACCTGAACTACTCACATATTGCATTACTAGTGTGCTCAACCTTAACACCACATATATAAATAACAATGGCCTATTAAAATGCACAAATATGTATTGCTACAAATGTTAGAAAATTGTATTTTATGGGAACTTTGAGGCATATTCTCATTAGTTAAAGGTGGAGAGTTAAATCATAAAATTATATTTTCTTATTCTACTCCATTAGAACTTTACAGCGGTATATCATATGCTGAAAATGGTTGAGTGATGAATGAGAAATTGATGCCCAAAGTAAGCTACTTGGAAATATTTGTTGAGGAAAAGAAAAGCTTAGATCCTACATTGGTTAAATAACAAGGGTGAGATGTGTTTATATGTGGGAACCCTCTCAAAATATGATTAAATGATTAACCTTGGAACATTTCTTTACACGCAAGGGGGATTTAGGTCTAAACTTGTTGGGGTTGGGGTGCACCCACACAACATAGGTAACGTGAAATGTTTGAAGGACATTTATCGTAAATTAAATAAAATATGTTTCGGGATTTATTTTAGCCGTTTAATAAGATTTTATTCAATATTTACTTGTTTCCAAACAAAGACTTAATCAAATAATTCTGTTTCAAGATTTATTCTCGTCATTTAACATAATTTATTTTGATTTACTTACATAATTTCGTTTCGAGTTTTAATATTGTCATTTAACAAAATTGACTTTGATTTTGTTTCAGAATTTTAACAAAATTCTTCCGTTTAACAAAATCGAAGGGAGATTTTCTGTTTATTTTTTTGTCTAAATATGGCTTGAAAGTGTGAATTAAAAAAAAAATTATCAATGGTGAATTAAAAAGAAAATATGAGAATGCATGTCTAGCATTGGTTCTTTGAAAGACTTGGTATTTAAGCGTGCTTAGTGCACCACCTCATATTTCAGCACACATGAAATTATTTTTCCTTAGTAGGCATAATCTATTTATATAAGGACATTTATATTAAATTAAATAAAATATGTTTCGGGATTTATTATTGCCATTTAACAAGATTTTTTTTCGATATTGATTTGTTTCTAAATGAAGGCTTAATCAAATAATTCTGTTTTAGGATTTATTCTCACCGTTTAACAGAATTTACTTTGATTTAATTACATAATTTTGTTTCAAGATTTAATCCTGCCGTTTAACAAAATTGTTTTTGATTTTGTTTTAGAATTTTAATTCTGTTGTTTAACAAAATCAAAGGGAAATTTTCTATTTTTTTTATTTTTTTGCCTAATTGTGGCTTGAAATTGTTAATTAAAAAGAAATTTATTAACAGTGAATTAAAAGGACAATATGAGAATGCATGTCTAAAATTGGTTCTTTGAAAGACTTGGTATTTAAGCGTGCCTAGTGCACCACCTCATATTTCAGTCCAACACGAAATTATTTTTCCTTAGCAGACATAATTTATTTAAATAATGACATTTATCTTAAATTAAATAAAATCTATTTCGGGATTTATTGCCGCCGTTTAACAAGAATTTTTTCGATATTGATTTGTTTCGAAACGAAGACTTAATCAAATAATTATATTTCAGAATTTATTCCGGCCATTTAATAGAATTTATTTTGATTTAATTACATAATTTTGTTTCGAGATTTAATCTTGCCATTTAACAAAATTGATTTTGATTTTGTTTCAGAATTTTAATTCTGCCGTTTAACAAAATCAAAGGTAAATTTTTTTTCCTAATTGTGGCTTGAAATTGTGAATTAAAAAGAAATTTATCAGTGGTGAATTAAAAAGACATTATGAGAATGCATGTCTAGGATTGGTTCTTTGAAAGACTTGTTATTTAAGCGTGCTGAGTGCACCACCTCATATTTCAGCCTAACACGAAATTATTTTTCCTTAGCAAACATAGTCTATTTATATAAGAACATTTATTTTAAATTAAATAAAATCTGTTTTAGGATTTATTCTCATCGTTTAGCAGAATTTATTTTGATTTAATTATATAATTTTTTTCAGGATTTAATCTTGCAGTTTAAAAAAATTGATTTTGATTTTGTTTCAGAATTTTAATTCTGCCCTTTAGCAAAATCAAAGGGAAGTTTTCTATTTTTTTTTCCTAATTGTGGTTGAAATTGTGAATTAAAAAGACAATATGAGGATGCATTTCTAGGATTGGTTCTTTGAAAGACTTCGTATTTAAGTGTGCTGAGTGCACCACCTCTCTTTTAGGGTTACTTACCTAGTGAATTATTTTATTATATTTTTTATTAGACAGTAGAAACTTTTTTTAATTTTATTAGATTCCTGTCATCTAGCAAAATTTGATAATTTTCTAATCCTGATTTTGTTTCTTGACAAAAAATGGAAATTCCCATCGATAGTGTGGAAGATATGGACGTATGTCCTGTGATTTCTGAAGTCAACATGGTTGATTGAAATCCAAGAGAATGGTGGCTTTATACAGGTGCCACACATCATATCTGTTGTGATAAAGACTCCTTTTCTGAGTTGGAACCTTGTGAAAATGGGGAGAAGTTCTATATGGGCAATGCTACAATTTCCAAGATCAAGGGGAAGGTATTGTGGTCTTGAAGATGGCTTCTAACAAAGAACTCAAGCTTCAAAATATGTTGTATGTGCCTGGCAATATGCAAGAACCTTGTTTTTGGGACACTCTTTAGTGTACACGGCTTTAAGATGGTGTTTGAATCCCAAAAGCTAGTTTTGTCTAAGAGGGAATGTTTGTGGGAAGGGGATATGTATGAAATAACATGTGGAAACTTAATGTAATCTCTGTAAAAGTAAAGAAAATGAATAAAAATGTCGCTTCTTCCTCTGTTTATATGCTTGAGTCATTTGATTTATGGCATGATAGGCTCATACATGTTAATTATGATATTTTACGTAGATTAATTAATTTGGAGCACATTCCTTCCTTTCATATTAATTATAAACATAAATGTGAAACTTGTGTTGGGACAAAATTAACAAGTCTTCATTTCAAACTGTTAATAGAAGCACAGAACCAATTGATCTAATACATAGCGATGTTTGTGACTTAAAGTTTGTTCAAACGAGACGAGGGAATAAATATTTTATTACCTTAATTGATGATAGCTTAAAATATTACTACGTGTATTTGCTTAAGAGCAAAGACGAAGCTATAAATAAATTTATTCTCTATAAGCAGAAAGTTGAAAACCAACTTAATAAAAAGATTAAGATGGTGAGAAGTGATCGTGGTGGTGAATATGTTGAACCATTCAGTGAATACTGTGCACAACATGGTATTATTCATGAAATGACACCACCATACTATTCTCAATCAAATGGAGTAGTCGAGCGAAAAAATCAAACTTTAAAGGAAATGATGAACGCATTGCTAGGAAGCTCTGGGTTATCACAAAACATGTGAGGAGAAGCTATTCTATCAGCTAATTATCTTTTAAATAAGATTCCTCACAAGAAAAGGGACAAAACATCATATGAGTTATGGAAAGGTACAAAACCTTCCTACAACCACTTGAATGTGTGGGGGTGTCTTGCTAAGGTAATGACTCTATTACCAAAGCAAGTGAAAATAGGTCTAAAACGGTGAATTGAATTTTTATTAGCTATGCAGATCATAGCAATGCATATAGGTTTCTTGTGTATGAACCAAAAAATCCTGACATTCATAAGAATACCATATTGGAATTAGAAAATGTTTTATTCTTTGAAAATATCTTCCCTTATAAAGCTAGAAAAGTTTATTCAATTCCATAAAATGAATTTCAGATAAAAATAGTCCTGACGAGGCTGAAACTGAGACAAAACCAAGGAGGAGTAAACAGGAAAGGGTAGAAAAGTCTTTTGGATCAAATTTTCTAATTATGCTAGAAGCCAAACCTCAAACGTATAATACTGTTATACGATCATTCGACAGTACATCATGGAAAAATGCTATTAAAGGTGAAATTGGTTCCATCATGCAAAATCATACATGGGAATTAGTGGATCTTCCTCTGGGAATTAAACCATTAAATTCTAAATGGATTTTCAAATGGAAAATGAAAGTAGTTGGAAAAATTGATAAGTACAAGGCTAGATTGGTTATAAAAGCCTATAGACAAAAGGAAGACCTGACTACTTTGATACTTTCTCTCCAGTATCTAGAATAACTTCCATAAGGATGATACTTGTAATTGCCATCTTACGAAATCTAGTACATCAAATGGATGTTAAAACAACTTTCCTAAATGGAGATCTTGATGAAGAAATCTACATGGTACAACCTGAGGGACATGTAATTCCAAGACAAGAAAGGAAAGTTTATAAATTAGTGAAGCCTTTATATGGACTTAAGCAAACACCAAAATAATGGCATGAAAAGCTTAATAATGTCATGATCACAAATGGCTTCAAGATTAATAAGTGTGACAAATGTATGTATGCCAAAATTACCGATATTGGATATATAATCCTATGCTTATATGTTGATGACGTACTCATTGTTGGAAGTAATAATGAAATGGTAAAACGTATCAAAGACATGTTAAATTCAAGATTTAACATGAAAGATATGTGACTAGCTGATGTGATTTTGGGTATCAAAATTAAAAGGTCATTCGAAGGTCACATATTGACTCAGTCACACTATGTGGACAAGATTCTTAGGAAATTTAGCAAAGATGATTCTGGCATAGCCAGAACTCCAATAGATACGAGCCAACATCTGTTTAAAAACAAAGGTGAAAACATTAACTAAGCGGAATATGTCAGGGTCATAGGCAATCTAATGTACCTTATGAGCTGTACTAGACTAGATATTACTTTCACCATGAGTAGTTTAAGTAGATTCACAAGCAATCTAGGTGAAAACCACTAGAAAGCAATTGTAAGGATACTAAGATTTCTCAGATATACTCGGGACTATGGATTACTTTATTCCAGAGATCCTACTATTTTCGTAGGATTCTCTGATGCCAGTTGGATATCTAATATTCAAGATACCAAAGCCGCAAGTGGATATGTCTTTACATTGGGAGGAGGAGCTGTGTCATGGAAATCCTCAAGACAAACGAGTATAACCAGATCCACATAGAAAAATCTGGAAAAGAGGTAAAATGACTTCAAAACTTTTTGGAGGATATTCCTAACTAGCCAAAGCCTATGCCCATAATATGTATTGTGATAACCAAGTAACAATTGGTAGAGCACAGAATACAATGTATAATGGTAAGTCGAGACATATACGTCGTCAACAGAATATCGTTAGACAACTGATCTCAAATAGAGTTATCTCTATTGATTTTGTAAAGTCAAAAGATAACATTGCAAATCTGTTAAATAAAGGTTTAAATCGAGATTAGGTTGATTAAACATTGAAATGAATGGGACTAAAGCCCATGAAAATTAGAGGCAATATGTAAAAGAAAACCCAACCTAGTTGACTAGTGATCCCAAGATTTAGGTTCAAAGGGACAATCTAATTGCATAGACCTTATGAGGTCACTATGGGGGTTCTTATCCCAAGTCGGTTCCTAGATGTAAACAGTCACTAAAAATGGGAGAGGTTAAGCAATGCTTTTAATGACCATTGTATGTTTCGGTGAGCCAAACAACATAAGTCACCTATGTGAGATTGAAGTGGGGTTGCTCGAGGAGACTATTGGGCATAGTTCTCTCAAATTTTTGCAGAACTGGGAGATGTTTTAGCCCAACACAAAATTATTTTTCCTCAGCAAACATAATTTATTTATTTAAGGATATTTATCTTATTTATTTGATTATAATAAATTTGATTTAATTTTTAATCAAATTAATTTATTGGCCTCTTTAATGGCAGATTTTGTGGATATTTCCAAAATTCCTTCATACTAAATGCCTACAAAATGCTATGAATTTTGTAGAATTTTTCCTGCACTCATACTTTCTCACACTTAATTCATTTTGCTCTAAAAACTCTTCTTTTCGTCTCTATATTTTCCAATGCTCCGGTGATAGAAAAAAGACAATGTTTGTTCGTTGATCGTTTCAAAGGTGCTACTGTTTTGATCATTGTATTGTTGTATCCTGGGAGACATTTGACCAACGTTTCTCTAAGTACCGTAGGAGCGGCCATATTTTTTTTAAGGAAACTGTGCTAAACATGCCTCAACGTTTAGTAAATCTCTATTCTTATTTTCGATTTCAACTTTTTATTATGGTTTTATTGTTTATGTATTTGACAATTGAAATATAAATTATTATATTTATATTTTATTTTATATATATAAGTATTTTTTATTTATATTTATCTATTTTGTTCGCTAATGTGTTTTGTCCAACAACAAAGACATCACAACACATCATCGTTACAAATACACATTGATGTTCCAAGTTGTGCAATCTAGTCCCTAATTGATATGTCAATCATTTCCTAACTATTCTACCAAGTTTACAAGGGTCATTCCCTTGACAATTGTAGATTTACAAATTATGGACTTTCTGTTGGAAAAAAATTCAGTTTGAAAATGACTTTCTTGCATAGAGGAAAATAAAAATTTTGAAAATCATTTTGGTTTGTGATATTTATAACAATAAAATATTTATCAAAATAGCACTTGTGTTTTTGTCTAGACGGATCAGTGTCATTCCTGGCATTCTACCGAATAACCTTCTCTACTATTCTTGTACCACAAATTGCTTCAAGTGTGGGCTCAAACGATTGAAATCAAACACAGAACCATAAATAATTTTCTTTACTTTCAGTGTGAAAGCAAAATCTTTCTCAATAGAAATCATTAGAATTATTATTTTGGAAAATAGAATTAATACTTAGATAATAAAATCTCTTTCTGGTAGAATAACATTATCTTAAAGTTTTGTATGTTAGCCCTACTGGTGCCATCTATTTATAAGAAGAAGAGGCGAAACCCTTGTTGAATAGTAGAAGCCTATTTTAATAGAAAAATGAACTCCTAGTCTAACTAGGATTAGGTGGGGTGACAACCCTAGTTAAACAAACTAGGGTTTGTCATCCCTCCTTCTAAATAGAGGGACTTTAGGCATCTTCTGTAACAGCCCTTTTTTTAGGGTTGATCGGAACAGTGGTTTCGGGGCCACCAAATCTGAACGAGTAGGTTGGTAAATATTATATTTAATATTTACGAGTTAATTGTGATTTTAAAAATGTTTTTGATATTGTGATTTTTGTTTTATAAGCGATTTATTAAGTTCAAGTGGTATACCCTAAGGTCAAGTGGGTTTAGAAAATGAGGTATCGGGACCTTGTTTCTATAAACTGAGTCGTAAATATTTTTATAAATATTTACGTAGTGGCAATAAGATGGTATTAAAGTTTCGTTGAAAAATTTTATCATTTCGATAGTTAATTAAACAAAAAGGACTAAATTGTGTAAAGTGAAAAAGTTGTGTTCTATAACCTAAAGGTATTAAATAGATATAGAACTTAAAAGTAGAAGTCCTTATTTGGTAATTATCCCATTAAAGAGATAGTGGGATATGATGGCTTGGCATTTGGTGTAATAAATAAAGTGTATAAAGGTTAATATTGTAAATTGGTTAAAAATAATAATAAAATGAATATAATAAAAGAATCAAGGTGTCATCTTTTTCATTCTTTTTTTACCAGCCGAATATGAAGGCTTGAAAAGCCATGGAAGAAGCTTCCAACTTTCAGCTAATGCATGGTAGGCATTTCTAGTCCCGTTTTTAATTATTTTTATATTTTTGGGATCGTTGTTGCTTAATCTATCTAATGAGGGGACTATTTTGCAAAACCATTGAATAGTTTGATATTTTCCATTGATGAGTATAATAGGGCTTTGAAGTTTAATGGAAAAATATGAGTCATTGTTGATAGTTAAACACTTTTTGTTAAATGAATTTTTGTGAAATTGACAATTAAGGGCTAAATTGATAAATGTGAAAACTTTGTGGTTAAAATGTCAAATAAATGAAATGTGCGGGCTGCTAGAGACACTAGTGATATTCGTCTATAGTAGAATTTTACTCAATTTCATGAATTTGCATTTTTATGATATAGGGACTAAATTGTAAAGAAGTTAAAATATTAGGGGCAAAATTATAATTTTTCCATAAAGTGAATTATGGACTGTTTTGATACCATGAACATTTGGCTAAGCTTAATTATGGTTAAAATGGTTAATTTGCATGTTTTGAGCTCAGGGACTAAAATGAATAAAAGTAAAACTTTAGGGGTAATTTTGTAAAAATGACAAAAATGACCAAATTGTATGAAATGAGGTGTTTTAATGTCTAAATTAATATACTGAATGAAATTATTAATTTAGATCAAGATCGGGTGGAAAATCGAGAAAAATGAGAAAATTACCAAAATGCCCCTGAACTTTGGTATCTCTACAATTTAGCCAAGTAAGTTCGTGTGCAATAAGCATTGTTAAATTGATGTTTCTAATGCTTTAATATTGTATAAATTGTATATACGTGAATATTTTAATGTCTGACGACATATTGACAAAATGTGGCATTTAGTGTGTGGGGCAATCAAATATGGTACTCAGTGTACGAAATATTCAGAATGGCACTTAGCGTGCGAGATATTGAGAATAACACTTAGTGTGCAAAATATCGAATGATTCAAAGGGAAATTATAAATTGTGATTGAATGATTAAATAGAGCAAAGTGAACAGATATACATGCTATATTATATGAATTGTTTATGAGACGACTTTGTAATGGTGATATTTGGGCTTTGAGCCTAGCAAGCTTTAAGCTGGTGAATAATATTATCAGGTTTAAAACCTAGTAGGCTAAATGCCGGTGATTTGATAAAAGTCTAAGACTATGAGACCTTGTGTTAAATCGGCAATTGAATTTGTTCAATGCATTAAGTTGGCCAGTTATGTGATATATTCTTATGCATGTTAGATCGATTGGAATTGAATCATGAATGTGAAATGAGAAGCATAGTTGAAAATGCATATGTCATATATGTGAGTAAGGGCAAAACCATCGTAAATTATCGATAAGGGTGGACTATGTACGGAATCATCTTATAATTGCTAATTTGAATGGTTTGTGCGAATCATTGAGCATGATGTATTGTATTGAGATTATGCTTGAGTGAAATTATAGATATGTGATGAAATTGATTGGTGATATACATGTTTAAATAATGTGAATGCAAAGAATGTGTGAAAGAGTAAATTTGTAATAAATCTGCTTGGGACAGCAGCAGTAACGTGATTTTGGAAAATCACCATAAATATTTGGAGTTGAGTTAGAAGCTGAATAAATTATGTAATTAAAGCTTAATGAGTCTAGCTTCTTATAAAAGAAATCGTGTAAGCAAAAGAATTGCTGATAATGAGATATTTGAAGTGGCGTGGGATAGAGTCAAATGACTTCGGGGTCCCCTGTTCTGTGTTTAGAAAATCATTATAATTTGTACAAAAATGGTTATAAGATACAATTTATATGCTTACACTCCTTAATGAGTCTAGTTTCAAATGAAATCAAATAGAACATATTTTTAATTCTGTACAATGAGAAATTTGATTCGTAGTGAAGAGTGGTCAGATTAGTCAAACAGTGAAATAGGGGAAACTTTAAGAAAAATATGGTATTGATTGGCCAAACCTAAAATTCTGAAAATTTTATGGATAGAAGATATATGAGTCTATTTTCATGGAAAATTAACGGAAATTGATTTGGAGTTTTGTAGCTCCAGTTATAAATAGTTTAGTGACTATTGCTCATGAAGACAACTTGTAGTGAATTTGTGATTATGTTGTAAACATTGATAAAACTTGTTAATGAGTTGCTTATTGTTTTCTTATGAACTTACTAAGCGTAAAGCTTACTCCCCTTTTCTTTCCCATATTCCCTAGGGTTGCCAGGTTAGCTCGGGTTGGAGGCCGTCAGAGATATTATCACATTGTCAAGTCTACGCTATCGGCGTAAGTAAATCTTAGTGTTTCGAGTCTATGGCATGTATAGGGTTGTAAAGTTGAGTAAGTAAATGATACAAGACTAAGATATTGGTAAATATTTAATAATACCTCATGAATATTTTGGGCCTTGTAAGCCTGATTAAAGGATAATATACATGTGTATGAAAAGTTTAAAATTGATTAAAAATTTTTACGGTCTGGTTTTATATAAATGGATGAGTTTAAATCTGGTAGCACCTCGAACCCTGTTCCGGAGAGGGATACGGGCAAGGGTGTTACATCTTCCATATTGGGTCCAATTACAAGTACTTCTTATACTTTTAACATTGTACTTTACAATTCAGTCCAACCTGATATTTATTTTTCTATTTCCTGAAATAAACATCTTAATTTAATTTAAATAAGTTAATTTTCCAATTAAATAGTTTTCTCAACCTAATTCTAATTTCATTAAAATCATGACGACTTTATGCAAAAGAATATATGAGAAAATATATTTAATATTTTTACATTCAACGAATTTTACAATGACCAATAAATTTATTTACACTTTCTAACTTCAATTATTTAATTAATAATAATTTGAAAAACCATAAATTCGTTTTCTAGGTCATTTCCATTTAGAGAAAACCACATTCATTTTTGAATGTCTCTTATTTCTCTAACTTTACCATCTCTATCCGTTTCTGTTCACTTATTCAACATGCAATTTATTTTTTATTTCAATAAGCTAATGGGGAAATCGATTAGACATATAAAATTAGGGCTCAAATGATTTATAATTAAGTTCATTTTTCACCTGTTAATTATAAAATCATTTAGTCACGAAGTCATTTGTACCACTCCTAACCCGTAACAGTCGCCGGACTAGGGTTAAGAGGCACTACCAGACATATCAAAACAATTCGCATATACTTAAGCATAACATAATCAAAACATATAATAATCATTTTCAATTGTCCCTTATATAGGTCTTTGAGACCCTAAACATGCTTTAGAAAGGGGTCGGGACTAAACCGAGCTCATACAAAATTTTTCGAAACTTAAACATTTTTCAAAGTTATAAAGGTCACACGCCCGTGTGAACAGGTCGTGTGCCTCACATGGCATTCAACATGCCCGTGTGTCTAGCCGTGGCAAAATAGGGCATACATACTGACTTGACCACATGGCCACATGACATGCTCGTGTGCCAGGCCATGTGAAAATTAGGGAGGCTACTGACTTGGGTCAAACGGCCAACCACACGCCCATGTACCAACCCGTGTGCCACACATGACCAATAAACACACCCATGTGTTTAGGCCGTGTCAAAACTATAAGGTATACTGACTTAAAATCGTAGGGCACCCAAGGGGACACACGGCCGTGTCACATAACCGTGTGTCACTATAACATCCTGAATTAGGGCCTAGTCAGAATAGTCATTTTGGGACCACAAATCTGACGTTAAAATAATTATTTTATGATCATTAAAGGTCTAGGTTATGATAATAAGCATGTGTTGAAGTTTCATAAAGAAATTCTATGTGCAAGGTGTCCAATTGGAAATTAAGGACCAATTTGAATAAATTGCAAAACTTGGGTTGTAGAAGCAATTTGTATGAAATTTATTTGGAGTATTAATTAGAGGTCCTTAAAGAGTAATTTACCCAATTTATTAGTTTTTGGACAAAAATGGGCATGTATGGAAAATTTTAGAAGTTTAGTAAGGAAGGACATTTTGGTCATTTGGTAATAAACTAAATAAAAAGGGAAAAATCAAGCTAAAATCAGCTCATTTTCTTCTCCATGATGTCGAAATTCTAAGGGTCTTCATAGCTAGGGTTTTCCAACATTTCAAGCTTGATAGTAAGTCAACCCTTGCCCCGTTTTTAATGTTATTCGTAATTTTGAGACCCTCGTAACATGCACTTTCTTTTTCTACCCATATCTCATGCTAGGGTTCATGCTTAGGAAATTAACCATGCATGAGATGTTTGTGTTTTGATGATTTATGAAGGAATATGAGAGTTTAAAGGATGGTAAACAACTTTTACTAAGTGGTTTTTCAGAGAAATAACTTAAAGGACTAAATTGTAAAAGTTGTGAAAATGGGTAGAAAAATATATAATGAAGGAAAAACATGGGCTGCTATAAGCGTGAATAACATTCGGCGAGGCTTGGGTAGCCAGGGAATTACATGCATTTCACTAAACGAACCTTAGGACTAATTTGTAAAAGAGTGAAAGGTTAGGGAAAAATAGTCAATTTGCCTTAGGATGAGTTTTAATCCTAAACTCAAAAATGTGATGTATTAAGAGTCTAATTTTTTTGATATAGACCCCGAGGAACCAAGTCCGAAGGTCGACAATGGAAAACGAAAGGTTTCGGAATAACCGAGACATGAATCCGAAATGACTACCAGGTAAGTTCGTATAACCCGAAGTAAACTCTTAATATACTTAAAAATGCATGTTCTTGAATGTATGGTAATTAGATGTTCATTGCATGATAATCCATAAGACATGCTAGTACAAATGAAAAGATGATAAATGTCCTGGTTGAAATAAAAAGGGAAATCCGATGGTTAAATTATGGCTTACATGACTTGAAATCCTGCATGTGTTGCAGAGAAAGATTTAGCCCAGACGGGTAATCCGCTTATCTCAATATAGAAAGGATCTAGCCTGGACGGGTGATCCTTGAGTGATCAAGCCTCCCAAAGAATATGGGTGCAATAAGGATTTAGCTCGGACGGGTAATCTGATTGAGGACTGAATTTAGCCTGGACTGGCAATTCAGATCCAAGTTTATGAGAGAAATTGTCGTTGAAAGAGATTTAGCCTAGACTGGTAATCCCGACAATGCTCTGTGAGTTGATACTATGTGGGATTTATCCTGGACTAGTTGTCCCGCCGTAAGATGTAAGGTTCGTGGGAGTGTGTACTTGAGATGATCACTTGTATAACTTGACGGAAATTGGGCTATCCATCGAGAATTCTGAGAAATTCAACGGGATTAACATGAGAAATAAAGAATGGAAATATTGAATGGATGAGCTCTTCTAAGAATAATGTTATAATGTATCTATATGAGACTAACTTGATTATTGAGTACATGTGATAGGAAATTATACTATGCATATTGGCATGAATATGTATTATAGTTGTATGCTAAATAGCCGGTAAGTTTGCTTTCCAGTTATTTGAACTTACTAAGCATGGTAATGCTTATCCCTCCTCTCTTTTCCCTTGTCTTATAGAGCACACGGACTCGTGAAGGTTGGAAGACGATTGGAGAAATCATCACACAATCTATTTGTCTTGCTTCGGTATATAGAAACTTTTATTTTGTTATAGTTGCATGTATAAGTTTTTTGGTTATTTTGTTATATGTGTCATTTTTCTAGCCAATGTAAGGGCTTATATGATATGCTTACTCATTTTGTATATGGCCATGAGATATGGCTCATTTTGATGTAGGTTGTAAACCTATTAAATGTGCATTGTTATGCTTGAATGTTTCATGTGAATGCCTACTATGTTATATACCATGAATAGATATGTGAAAAGTGGCCATATCACTTGGAAATGGTTTAGGTCATAATCGGCATGAGTTATAAAATGTGCCAAGTACAAAAATATGTGATTGTTGAAATGGTAACCCCAACACAAAGAGGGTAATATTATCATAGGATAAAATGAGACATGTAGTAACATGTATGACCTTGGCCAAGAAGGTTTTAAGGGCATACCTATACCATGTTGGTTGTTAAAGGAATATGTGAGCGTGAATGGATGTTTAAGGGTTACTAAAAGGCTTGAAAAAATAGCCTTTAAAATGGTCCACACGGGTAGACACACGGGCATGAGTCTAGGCCTTATGTGAAACACGACCAGCCTCTTGAGCGTGTCGCTCAGCCGTATGTCCCCTACACTTAAAATTTTTAGGTCAGTTTGCATGGTAGTAAACACACGGGTAGTGACACAGCTGTGTGTCTTAGCTATGTGGAGGACACAGCTTAGCACACAGGCGTGTGCCTTGGCTGTGTGCACCTAGATGAATGATGACATCATAAACAAAATGTCTAGGGTTTTGGACACGGGCTATGACACAGGCGTGTCTAGGCTGTGTAAGGAACACGGGCCAGGGACACGGGCGTGTGCTTGGCCATGTGAAAACCCCTGTAGGTTCGAAATGAAAAATAAATTCCAATAATTCAACACAGGTAAGGGACACGGGCATGTCTCAATGCCACGGGTGTGCGCATTGCCTCCACACGGGCGTGTGAGGCTTAAACCTAGAAATTTTTGAAAGTTTTTCCAAAGTTCCCGGCTTAGTTTCAGATCACATTTAATGCATGTTTTGGACCTCGTAGGTCTATAATGGGGATAAGATGATTTTGTTCGATCGACTTTAAATTGAAATGAAATTTAATAGTCCGCATTTTCTGGAAGTGTCTCGTTTGTGTATGATAATGCCTCTTACCTTGCCCCAGTCTCGGGTACAGGTAAGGGGTGTTACAATCACACAGGACTGAGACACATGCCCGTGTCTTTACTCGTGTGGACAAAAATAGGCTATTTGCAAAGCCAATTTGCAACCCAATTTGGGTCATCCCTACAAGTATAAAACTAGCCATATTTCATAACAATTTCCAACCAATACATACATCAAAACATACACCATTTATACCATATCATTAACAGCCAATTTCATGCTTATAACCATACCAAATCATGCCAAATCCTAAGCCAAAAATCATACCAAAATATATGATTAATAATCTCAAATTACTTCATTCATTCTTATGCCAAAATATTACCGAATTTCAAAATAGACACATACCACAACCTACCAAAATTGACCATTTCATTTGGTCACTCAAGTGTGCATCAAAACATACCATTTTTGAACACAAAGCATATATCAATATTCATTCATAATCACATCCATAACCAAGCCATATCACATGGCTAGATATACACATTACAAAACATATTCAAATACTTCTAGCCTATACATGTCATACTTCAATATTCACCTTTTCAAAAGGTACCAAAATAGAGTTCTATAGTGTGGTGATGATCCTCGACAATCCACGAACTCCTAATAGCCTCGATATATAAAAAAAATGCAAACATACACAAAGTAAGCTTTCAAAAGCATAGTAAGCCATATACAAATAAACTTATCATAAAGCACAACTATAAACCAAATCATTTGTATAAATCATGGCATAAATCAATGTCAAGTTCATATTTCGTATTTAGCTAAATTGTACATTACATATGTACATAAATCATGGCATAAATCAATGTCAACTTATCATAAATCATAACCATTTGCTCATATGTACATTACATTTTCACATAATACAAACATATTTCATATGTTTACATATATACATATGCTTACCTTTCATTCTCAATCTTAGTATACATTTCAAACGTACCTAATTCGTATACATGTTCACATAATCATTCATTTCTCGGAATGCCCGTTGAATTGTTCGGAATCAATAAGGATACTCAGATAACTCAGAAAAATCATAAAATGCAAACGTCTCAGACGTAGTATTACATGTAATCAAATATTGATGCCACTATCGCAGACAGGGTCTTACACAAAATCAAATATGATGCTAATGTCCCAGACATGGTCTTACACGTAAATCATAAGTTGATTCCAACGTCCCAGACGTGGTCTTACATGAAATCACATTTCGAATCCTATGTCATGACATATGTATCCTTACTATTCCTATGGTTCATATGAGACTTTTCGGACGTCGAAACTTTGTTGACACTTTCTCGGATATCTCATGCTCAACTCATGTACTCATTTATCTTTTTTCAATAGCATATAAACATTAATAATTCAATTCAAAACATATTTATTTGTATATCGACTTACCTTGTACGGAAATGAATGGAAACGAGCAACTATTCAACGACTTCTATTTTCCCCCGATCTAATTCAGTTTTCTTTGGTTCTTGATCTAAACACATTCAAATTTAACTTATTCAAACTCACATTCATTCAGTTCAATCCAAAAACACATATTTAGGGCATTTTACAAATTAGTCCTCACATTTTCACTTTTTCACATTTTAGTCCCTAATTCACAAAATCAAAAAATACACAAAATTTCCATACACACTTGCTGAGCTGAATATACATGGTTTTCATATAATCCTATATGTTTCATTTATTTCACATTTTAGTCCCTTAAAATACCATTTTTACAATTTAACCCAAATTACTCAAATTCATCAAAAATTCAAAGACAAAATATATTAACCCAACACATATATTTAATTTACCATCATCAAACTTCATAAGACTCATAATTTCATCAATGACTCAACTCAAAATCATTAACAATTTCCAAAATTCAGACATGGGCTTGATAGTATACAGAGCAACGATCACAAAAACATAGAAATTATCAAAAACAGAACAAAATACATACCTAAATCAAAGTGAACAATAGCCGAACCCTAGCTTGTATTCTTTCTTTCTTTTTCTTTGTGTTTTTCAGCAAAATGATGAACAAATGAAGCAAAAATTATGTTTTGTTTGATTAATAAACATTTATTCATCATTTACCAATTTAGCCTTATTATTTTCATTATAATTCCACTATCTCATGTCTATTAATGTCCTTACATTAATTCAGTAGAATAATTGCATCATAAGGACTCCATATACATAAAGACATAGCAATTTAGAAGTTAATCACACAATCGATTAAATTTTCATACGAAACTTTCACACATGCTTAACCACATACTATAAACACAGAAAATAATATTTAAATATTTTTTTGACTTCGATTTGTGATCCCAAAACTACTATTTCGACTAGGGTCTAAACCGGGCTATTACATCATTCTACTATAGTATCGTGACTGAGCTCTCCCTAATGACATATCATTATGAAGCAACTCGATTAGTGCTCATCCAATGACTTTGTCATTAGTGTGTTACCCTCATAGGGTATCCTTTGTCTTTTTGAGATAAATATGTTATCCCAATATGATCCTATTTTATCTCATGGTAACCATTACATATTCCTTAATGAAAAGTCAATTACTATCAAATAGTTTTTATTAATTTTATAAAGTAGTTTTTCTCATCACTTTAGGATCAATCATAATATAATTAAATTAAATTACTAACTAAACTCATTCGCGTAGAAGTTAATATTAGTTTAGTCTTGCCTCCCTTGGGTACGATCATCGGAGTACTCCAATACTTCGTTGTGAAAATTATATTATAACATGACCTGTATACTTGCAGACACTGCCTTAATTCATATCTTTAGCTACAGTATTCTCACTTCCGGCATTAGTACATTGGGAGGCGGTCATACCCAGGGTAGGATATCGTGACATCACTATAGATGGTCCCTGTTCTTCTTCAATTCGAGCCTGTCAGAGGTGTTGTGGCTTCCACGCTTTGATATCGTGATGCCTCTATCTTTGGCGATGCTTTCACCAGGCCACCATCAAGCTCTTACATCACTCAATCAATCATTAGGTCCTTGACGGTGAATTTGGTCATTTCGGATCTCAAAAGTGTTAAAAAAATAACATATCATTTATTAAAGCAAAAAACAAAAACTAAATCAAAACATATAAATTGATCAAAACAAGCTTGTTAAGTGTAATGAAGAGCCTAATTTAACATGTCAATTTACAATAGATCAAACTCCGACACTTAAGTCTTTACTTGTCCTTAAGCAAACACACAAAACATGCAAAAAGACGATGATCCTTGAACAATGATTTACGGTTTTTAATCATCAAAAATAATAACTCTTTCTTGATAAAAAAATGTAAAATATTTTCAAAATATTTCTTTATAATTTATTTAAGAGAATGCATGTATATATACACACATAACGTATACAATCACATAATCCTTGAACATTTTGGTATAGCAACTTGTCATTGGGCTAACAAACGATGGATATAAGGGAGAAAGCAAGGATAAACAAGTTGCAATTGATCAAGTCGCCATCCATTGGCCATGTTGATCACAAAAGTCCTCAATAAAAGCCTAAAACCCACCACAATGCGATTTCTATGTAACTAATTTCTACTATTTATCTACTTGATTTTTTGCCACTTTCATTGTATATTAACATTATTTAAAATTAAAGTAAGTTTTGTTTGATCATATGAAGATTTTACTCTACTCAACAAAAAAAAAATAGTTGTATGTAACTATATTAATTTTTATATTAAAAATTTATTTGTATTGTATATTTTTGGGGGCTAAAACATGAAACTTAGTAATAATCTAAGTAGTTGAAATAATCTAGAATTTCAACAACAAATCAACCATTGCAACTCATAACACCGATTACAACAACAAAATCAAATACGTTTCATCCTAATTTGTTAGTAGTAGTAGGCTATTAGGTATGTTAAATTAATTATTAAAGTAAATGTGAAAGATTTGGGGTTTTAGCAACAAGCCATTAGTGTCCAATTTGTAAATGTAAGTATGGATGCATAAATAAATACCGTCATTAACACTGTTAAATTGGAAACTCAAGGTTTTTTTTTTTTAATCTTCCTCTTAACTGTGCACTAAGAGTCAATAATTTTTGTAGTGAATTAAATCCAACCTCCCAACCAAATAAACTAAAAAATAATTCATAATATTATATGTTTGTCCTAAAAAAAATAAAAAATAGAAAAATCTAATAATAACCTTTCCATCATGCCAACAATGCACCAAATATTGTTACTTTCTATAATGCTCTTTTGTTTTAGTTTTTCACTTTTTGCCAGTAAAGGTAAGCGTTTGATTGAATCGAATGAAAAATATTTGAGTTAAAATTGAATTGACGAATCATATTTTATCATCCTAATTTGATTTGAAATTTTCTCGAATCGATCGAGTGAGATGGAATTCGAATCGAATATATTTGTTCGAGTTAAATTTTAAAAAATAAATTTGGGTCCTTGTAACTACTGTCACCCATCGTAATAAAATTTATCCACATTAATCAAAATTTTTATTAACTTTTATCACCTCATAATTTATTTATTAATCTTTTATATACGGGTTAGCTTCTTTGCTTGCTCAGTTAATGCAATTATCTTCAAATTCTTGTCACTATGTATTTTGGAATTAAAAAATATATTAAATGTAAAAATGTGATTTTTTAATAAAAGTTATTTTAAAGATAAAATGTGAAATTAATACCAATATAAAATTTTAACATGAATATTTTATGGCATAATTAATAAATCAATTTTAATATAAATATTCAATATGACTAAACAATTCAACAATATAAATAATATAAAATGTGAAATTTAATTTAATAATATAATAGTAGATATAAATAAAATTATTACTATTTATGTTTAGTGATTTTTTTTGGATAATTTTGATTTTTTATTTGAGAGTAAAGGGTGAGAAGTAAAAGTTTAGGGGGGAAATAAAAGGTTTTGGCCAATAAAAGTTTGAGGAAAAGTAAATAGGGGGGAGTAAAATTTTGGAGGAAAAATGTTAAAAAAATTTAGGGGGTGGGTTTGGGGTAGATGGGAGGTGGGATGGGAAGGGAGTAAAAGTTTTAGGAGGAAAGTGGGAGGGAGTAAAAATTTTTGGGGAAAATAAAAAGTTTTAAGGGTTTTTGGGAGTAAAATTTTGAGAAGAAGTAAATGGGAGAGTAAAATTTTGGTGGGGAATGGATTTTGGGTAGATTGGGGGTTAGGCTGGGAGGGAAGTAAAAGTTTTGGGGGGAAAGTGGGAAGGAGTAAAAGTTTTTAGGAAAAAGTAAAAAAGTTTGGGAGTTTAGGGTAAAAATGTAAAATATTATAGTTTGATATTCGAATTATTCGAATTATACTCAAAATTTGAAAAAAATTTGAGTTGACTCGAATAACTCGATTAACTCGAATAACTCGATTTGTTTAACTCAAAATTTGAATTTTTTCGATCTTATCAAGTCGAATCGAGTTTTGCTCATCCCTACTTGCCAGCCATCCATTATACTTAGCAATTAAAGAGCGTTGAATAACTAACATGTTTGTTTAACATCTCTAAAACAAGCATCGGCTCATTGAGAATAAAAATAGGTTTTATATGGTAATAACAAATACCTTATAATACCTCAAACCCAATCTAGATGTTACGACCGAATCTGAAAAAATTACATTAGTTTGTTAAAAAACCCAAAAGTTTTAGTCCCAACTTTAGAAACCAAGAATTCTGAAAATAATACTTTTAGCAAAACACTTGTATGTTATTTCAAAAATTATGCACAGAGCTTATTTATTTTATAGTATAACTCTTAACTTGATATCGTTTGAAAACTTCCCATTTCAGTAAGTGTTTAGAAAATATTAATTTGGCAAACATTCATTATAAGCTATTTATTTGTTTACAAAAAAACCTTAAGAAATTACTTAATTTGCAGCGGAAAAATTTTCAGAGTTCTAGCTTTGAAAACTGAAGTCCATTTTGTTAACTCATGTGATTTTGCATATTTACATTCGAAAATATCAACTACCAGCGATTTAAACAAAAACCAAAACAAGCCAAAAACATATTGCAATCCCCTCCCCAAAAAAAAGATAGTACGAAAATCACTATATTTTAATTAACTGAGTAAACAGCCCGAGCTCCAGCATGAGTGAACTAAAAGCCCAGTGTGTAACACATCCCAAGCAACAAGTCAGAACACATACACAAACATATACATTTTCAAATACAGACTCAAACATATTCTCACATACGGAATCAGATGTATTATCATAATCAAACACTGATGCATATACAAGTTCGGATACAAATGCAGACATAGATTTAAATATAGATGTAGACACAAATCCTACCCTCATCCGCTACACACCTGCTCTGTCCAATCAATCACACCAATTAGGACTACAAGAGTCCATCCATCCAATCACATCAGGTCATGGTGGTATGCCACTCATATAAGTGTAGCTAAACTGTTAAACAGAAATGTTGCGTTAATCCGCCAGAATCAAATATATGTGGTCAAACCACTAAAATTGCAGTCAAGCTGCCATAACAGATATTGCGATTACACCACCAGAAGATGCAAGAATACTACCAGAACCACACTTCCTCCATCACATATCATATCCCACCCCAATGCAATGTGATATTGAATACAGGTACAAAATCAAAACAATAAGCATGTTGAACATGCATTCATATACTTAACAGAAACTAGTAAACATGGGCTTTCATGCTTTGTAGATAGATATATTATAATATGAATCACTTAAACCAGAAAAACCACAATGTCACATGCATGGTCAAATATCAAATTCAGAGTTTTACAATTTAACATATTTATACATCATAAACTCATACAAAACATTTCAAAACAGATACATGCCATCAGATTTGATGGAACCCAGTTAATACATATATATTTACATACCTTAAACACATAACATATAATAGCACACTAACAAATACCTTGTTTCCAAGTCATTTTAAAGTAGTATGGACCCTACAGAAAGTCTAATTACACATCACACATCATAAATGAGCTTAGGGTAAAATTTTGAAAAATGAGCCCATATGCCCATGTGTCACACATAGCCTCACACATGACTATATAGCTTTCACAACCCCAAATTTTGCTTTCAGCCATTTGTTGATTTCTCAAGTTTTCATTACACACCTTATCAAATTCTGACGTAGGCTCAAAAACCACATATTTTAGTACCTAAAATGACAATTAATATTGATTAATACCCAAAATTCAACCAATCCAATTAACTAATTTAATAAAACCAACGTCAAATGAACCTAAAAACAAAATGAACAACCCTGACTACCGCAAAAACACTCACCTCTAAACAGAACAATAACTTAATACAAACTTAAATCGTTGGAAAACTAACTGCCTCATGATCTTCTCTTAATTGCATCCAAACATCAATCACAAATCAATAATTACTTCCATCACAAATATGATAAGAAAATCCCCAATTTGCACATCAATTTTAAAAAATAGTAGTCTTTTCTACCTCAAATAAGTACTACATTGAAACAACAAGAACGAAATTGTAATACCCCTATAACCCGTATCCGTCGCCGGAATGGGTTATGAAGAATTACTAATCCGAATTTCAACATTAGTACATACACATTTACATAATTTAATTAGCAATTATACTTTAGCCAAGCACCATCAAAGATAGAAATTCAACTTATACCGACATTCAAAAGTTGCCATATTCACATGGCATATATACAAAAACATCTCAAAATAACATTCAGTTAAGTCTATTCTATACATGCCATACTAGTTCCAAAATATAGCAGTACCAAAAAGACAAATAGTGTGACGAGTTGCTGACAATCTGCTACCCGAACAGGTAACTAGAATCAACAATCTATAAAACAGAGAAATATAACAAAAGGAGTAAGCTTTCATAAGCTTAGTAACTTTTAAACAATACAATAGACAAACTCAATTATACATCAATTATCCAATTTCTCAAAAGGCCATTTCCTATATATTTATTACCATTATCCGAATATACACAAGCATATAATGCACACTTAGCATTCTAATTACACTTAATCTGAATTCATATGGCATAAATAAATCGAACATTTTTACATACAATCACACCTTGACCGAATATATCATAATCATAGATATAAATATATCATGTATTCACATATGTATCAAATTATACTCTTATGATTCAATTTAAATCATACTCACATATAAATACATAATACGTACCTAGCCAACTTAACGTATTGAATGTATTCATTTGTCGTTCTAACATGAGGTATCTTAGTTTTAGACTTTTATCAAATCACCGGCATTCAGCCTGCTAGGTTTAAAAACCCGAATTCATTCACCGGTATTTCGCCTGCTAGGCTCGAGGCTTGAATAATATCTCACCGGCATTATAGCCTGCTAGGCTCAAAGGCCCAAATAGTACTGTACAATATTCAAATCAACAAGTTTTATATAGCACAATCACACCAATTTAGGTACAATCATCATTCGAATATATCATCCTATACGTCATTCACTTTTATCTCATTTCATCACTCACATTTAAATACATAATAGTTTACACGTAAAATCTTATTCATTTTCATCTAACACTATCATTTGATCATGAAAACTATCACTTTTTACTTCCAATACAAATTGCCATTCGACCATGCACATATATGACAAGTAACACTTAATTCTCATAATCTGTCATGTCATTTTCAATTAATATCATATATATAACTACTTAAAACTTCCCTCGAATATATTTGAACAGTCTCGGATCGGCTACTCAATTACTTTTTCTTTTCCTTTGTCCAACCTTGGTTCTCTATGCTCTTGAGCTAATTCAAACAAAAATTTAATTTATAAGGTCCCATTATGCTAGCTTATGACAAATATGACAAGAAACTTAATAAATCATATAGCCATTCTTAGCTCAAATATAAAATGGTTATACACATTTTTAATCACAGTAAGTCATTTAATACAATTTATTTAACATTTCCTCATGTACATCTTTATGACCGAATATATATATATTAAACAAGTAATTTTCCTTAACACATAATACATATAGCCTAAGTACAATATAACCTTAATGACCAAATATAAGCATTACCAAAATTCCTATGACTTGAATTATAACCTTCATAGCCGAGTATTCATTTCATAATTAGCTTGCATACATGAACACAAAACTTATAAGACTGTTATATAATTTGATAAACAATCACACATACAACTTGATATATATATATAATGACATGTTCGAATATACTATTATAATATCGGATACATATTGTATTCTTACCATAGCTTTCAAAGCTACACATAACAATTGCATTTATTCCTATTAATACACTTAAGCTATCATGGAGCATTTTCCTAACTTATTACCTCGCATTTTCGAATTTTCATAAATTAATATACATACACATCCAATTATCAAATCATGGACAACTGTTGAATTACAAATTGAAATAAAATCAAAGCATAAATCCTGCTATGATATAATCATATTAAAACATTTTATTTATTTATTGATCAAATTCGGGTATAACAAAATAACCATAATTATCAATTCTCTCTTACAACACATTGATTAAATACCACCACCTAATACACCTATACTATTATCCATGCATATCATAACCGAACTAGCCACAAATTCAACCCAAACATATTAACCTTTCTCAAAAACATAATACTTATCTCAAACTTACTTTATAACTATCTAAATCATTAGAAACATCCAACAACAAATTCTTCTTTAATTAAACACATATTCGGCAATGACAATGGTAATTTAGCAAACCTTAATTTAAATTATAATTGTTCATAACACATTTAAAGCATCCACTCCATTCCATCATTTTAAACACAAGCATTACTCAACTATTATCTATGTTCACATTTGGCATTTTTACAATTACACAAGCTGATTTTTTTCTATCATTCAAACTATCTATATGAACATTAAACTAGTTCAAACATCACCCATTCCTAATTATTCCTTAAATCATAAAGGCAACAACCATTCCCTTAAACATCTTCCATAGCCGAATATTCAAATTACTACCAAATTCAAAATTTTGACATGGGCAAGTAAGGGACTTAGTAACTAGCTTAATATATGCAAAAATTTCAAAAACTAACATGGATTTCATACCTTAATTCAAGCTCAAAGTGACCGAATGCTATATCCTCTTTTCTTCTTTAAGGTTCGGCTACTAAGGAAGAAGATGAAACAAACATTTTGTTTGTCTTTTGTTTTTCTATTATCTATTCTTATTTTACTTAATTTTTTATTTCATAAATTAAACCATTACCATTATAATATTATTATATAATACATATTTTACTTATCATCATTATCATGGCCGGCCACTACAACTAAAGTGGGAAATTTGACATGCAAATCCACCTATTTACACCATTAATTATTTGGCCACTACAAAAATAACCTATCATATTTTCACAAATTTTCACATAAGTTCTATTTAATAATTTCACTCACAAATGACAATATTAAAGCATGAAATTTTCACATATGCACCTTCACATATAATAAGCACAGAATATAACATCTAATTATTTTTATGACTCGGTTTTGTGGTGCCAAAACCACTTTTCGACTGGGGTCAAATTAGGGCTGTCACAACTCGCCCCCCTTAGAAATTTTCGTCCCCGAAAATCTTACAAGCGAAAAGGTTAGGATAATGTTCTTTCATTAGTCCTCTGGCTCTCAAGTCGCTTCTTCAACCCCGTGTTTGAGCCACAGTACTTTCACTAATGAGATTTTTTTATTTCGTAGTTCTTTTACTTCACGATCCAAAATACGAACCGGTTCCTCTTCATAACTCAAATCAGACTGAATTTCAATCTATGATGGATTAATCACATGACAAGGATCAGATCTGTATCGACGAAGCATCGAAACGTGAAAAACATTGTGAATCTTTTCAAGTTTAGGTGGCAAAAGTAGTCTATAGGCAACCGAACCAATCCGTTCTGAAATTTCGTATGGTCCGATAAATCTCGGGCTCAATTTGCCTTTACGGCCAAATCTGAGTATTTTTTTCCACGGTGAAACTTTAAGAAACACTTTTTCTCCGACTTGATACTCTATATCTTTCCTTTTCAAATCTGCATACGATTTCTGACGGTCTAATTGTGACAGCCCTAAAGTGACCCTAGTCGGAAAGCGGTTTTGGGACCGCTAAAATAAGTCACCAAATTATTTGAATATGATAATTATTGTCTAAAATATGTGAATATGAATGTGTGAAAGTTTTAAGCTTCGATTTAGTTAATTGCATGTGAATTTAGTTAATAGGACTTATGTGTGACACTTTTGAAATGTGATAGGTTAATCTATAAGGATCTATTAGTGCATGTAATCAAAAGGGTGGACTTGCATGTCAATTTCCCCACTTAATTGGTAGTGGCCGGCCATGACAATGAGGGTGGACAAAATGTGATGGGTAAAACATGTCATAAACACGTTATGTTAGTGTTTTATGGGAGGAATGATAAAATAAGGAGCATGGGTAATAAAATAATAGTGGTTAGTAGGAGGAGAAAGAGAAAGAGAAAAAAAATGAGCTAGGCTACTCCTCCATTACCGTGACTTGAGGAAGGAATAAGAAGAGGGATTTCTTGCTTCATGCTCGGTTGGTTGGTGTTTAGGAGGAGGTATGTTTGATGTTGTTCCACGAGATTCATGCATGTTTTTAGTTGTTAGCTTGAGTTCTACCTAGCCCATGGTTTAAATTTTTGCTATGTGATGGAGATGATATTCGGCCATGGGTGTTGTCTTCTTGGTTGGTGTTTGATGTTGTGATGATGAGGCATGAAGATGAGTTAAGTTTCGGCTAAGGTGGATTTGTGTTGATGTCATTTGCATGCTAAATGTGAAGCTTTGTAATGATACATGTGATGGTGGATTGATGACTCTTGGATTTTGTTTTTAGCATTTTTGAGTTAGACATTAAGTTCTTTGTTTAACCCATGACCAAAATTGAAATGGTATGGTGTCTTGATGCATTCGGCCATGGTAGGAAGTAGAAGAGAAATATGGTTGTTGTTCATGTTATTTGGATGAAAAATGGTAGTAAGGTGCAGTGCAAATGTTAGTATTTGATTACTAGTGTATATATGTGTATTAGCCGAGTTTTGAACTTGAAACAAAATGGTATGTAGTCAATACATGTAACCATATTTGTAGGAAGTATTAAGCATATAATTGGCCTCAACATAGACATGCATATTAGGCCACATGAGATAGATTGGTGTTGCATGTATTCGGTTATAGGCGAGCGTAATGATGAATCTATCTTGACTTAGATAATTGGCTCAAGGAGAATTTGTTAAAGTGCTTAGTTAGTTGATATTAGGTTAATGATGTGTGTATTCGGTCATAAAGGTGCACATGAGGAAATGTTAGATTAATTGTATTAAAATTGCTCAATGTGATTAAAAATGCGTATGACCATTTTGTATTTGAGCTAAAGGTGGCTATATGACCTATCAAACTCCTTGTCATATTCGGCCATAAGCTAGCATAATGAGACTTTAATAAGTTAAATTTGTTTGAATTAGCTCAAGAGCTTAGAGGACCAAAGTTGGATAAGGGAAAGGAAAAAGTGATCGAATAGCTGCCGAAATCTTTCGACAACATCCGAGGTAAGTTTTTGAGTAATGGATCTTAGATTATGATTCGATTAGATCATGTTTTAAGTAAATCAAAATCATGCTCTTTGTATGTAACTATTGAGCCAAAAATGATAATGCTTGATAAGTGACTTGTGTTTGAATTCTAGTTATGAAAATGAAATATAGATGTGTCATGATTTATTGATATGTGCATGGATATTCGGATGATAACCGGGCTAAGTCCCGAAGGCATTTGTGCTAGTGACTAATTTCGGGCTAAGCCCGAAGGCATTTGTGCGAGTTACTATAACCGGGCTAAGTCCTGAAGGCATTTGTGCGAGTTACTATAACCGGGCTAAGTCCCGAAGGCATTTGAGCAAGTAGCTATATCCGGCTAAATACCGAAGGTACTTGGTTTGGGAATGAGCGATCTTGCTGTAATAATTTCAATTAATACGCTCGTCAAATCCCAACGATGATGTACGTTTCGTATATGCATTGGAGTAGTTGATTCCTTTTAAATATTATTCGCTCAGTCAATTAATGAGCTTCCGGCCTTTGGTTAAGTTGATCCCTTATGTGTGAATATAAGGGTTGTAAATGTGAAGTAGGACTGATTTTTGAGAATATGTGTATATGAAATTATACGTTTAGTTATATGAATGCTATACTTCAGTTGTGCCTAATTTCATTGCTCAAAACTTACTAAGCATTAAATGCTTACTCCGTTCTTTGAATCTCTGTTTTATAGATTTTGGTTCGTCAGCTATCGGACTCGGGATTGTCGAAGTCGAAGTCGTCCACACTATCAAAGCCCTTTTGGTACACTTTTGGTTGAACTCTGAAAATGGCATGTATAGGACTACCCTTTTTGTTGTTGGTCATGTACCCTTTTGTTTTGTATAAATTTGGATAGCCATGCGAAAATGGCTTATATATACTTTGAGCATAGCATTATAATCGTTTTGTATGTTGTTCATTGAGAGGTATGGAAATGTTTGGTAACGATTAGCCATTGGAATGGTTAATCATGATCATTTTGGTGCTTTGTATGACAAATTCTAGTTGATTCATGGAAAACCATGAAATAGGTAAAGTTTACCTTAAAAACAGATGCTGACAACAGCAGTGGTGTGGATTTGAAAAATCACTAAAAATAGTAGGAATGGAATTAAATAGTGAATAAATTATGTAATCGAAACTTGATGAATCTATTTTTATATGAAAGTAACGAAACAATCATATGAGCCGTATTTTATGAGATACTTAAGTTTTCATGAAATAGGGCCAAAGCGATTTCTGGATCCCCTGTTCTGATTTTGGAAATTCACTATAAATTAACCAGAGATAATTAGAAGTCATTCCCTATATGTGCAGATTCCTTTTTGATTCTATTTTCTTTAGAAAGAAACGGTATAAGTATTGAAGCCCTGTACGAGGAGATATCTAAGTCGTAATGCATGAAGGTCAGAGTAGTCGAACCCTGAAACAGGGGAGATTTTAACTAATAAACTGTACTAATTGGCTCGACCAAAAATTCTAGAAAAAAAATTGTAGATGGGTATATGAGTCTTGTTTCAGGTAAAATTTACGAAACTGGTTTTCGAGTTTTGGAACTCAAGATATGATTTTTAAGGTGACAGTGACGCAGTTAGCCAGCTTGTCTGGAAATTTTTGAAATGGACTGTGAAAATAAATGAATTAAGTCTGTTAGCACCTCGTGTTTGACTCCGGCAACGGTCTCGGGTAGAGGGTGTTACAATTTTATTGGTATCAGAGCTAGTGTTTAGTCGATTCTAGGACTACCGTAATACGTTTGGGTCTAGCTATATATGCCATTATGTGATTATTTGATAGTGTGGTGATTTCTGACAATTGAAAATGTGTTTATTTATAGTAATGGATCCCGATCCCAACCGAGCGGTAGCTGATGATCTTGAGAGTGTAGCGCCTGCTCCCGCACAAGAGACAGCGCCGGCGGACTCTCAACCTATTGCTAGTAATCCGAATGACGAAGCTAGACAAGCTTTTTATAGCGTGATGAATGATTGGTTCAGCCAATACATTCGAACTAATACGGCTGTTCCACAACCTCCATTCCCGACTAATACCACCCCCGCACCTACAATACCTCCGGCAACTGACCAAATAAGGTCAAATAAGCCCCCAGTTGACAGAATCCGAAAACACAGGGCTATTAAATTTAAAGCTACGGACAGCGATGATGCCGAGCAAGCTGAATTTTGGTTGGACAACACTATTCGGGTACTCGATGAGCTATCTTGCACACCCGATGAGTGCCTAAAGTGTACTATCTCCTTGCTACGTGATTCTGCCTACTATTGGTGGAATACGTTGACTTCTGTTGTGCCCAGAGAGCAAGTAACTTGGGAGTTTTTCCAAACCGAGTTTCGGAAAAAGTATATCAGTCAGAGATTCATGGATCAAAAACGGAAGGAATTTCTTGAACTTAAACAAGGTTCCATGTCGGTTACCGATTATGAACGAAAGTTTGTAAGGCTTAGCCGGTACGCTCAAGAATGCATTTCGTCAGAAGTCGTGATGTGTAAATGTTTCGAAGATGGACTGAATGATGATATAAAGCTGTATGTTGGCATTTTGGAAATCCGAGAATTTGTGGTACTTGTCGAGCGAGCTTGCAAAGCCGAGGAGCTCAGTATGGAGAAAAGAAAAGCTGATATGGGAGCAAAGGAGTTTCGTAAGAGGTCTTCGAGGAGGCCCTTTCAACAGTCATCGAAGAAATTTAGAGATGATTTAGGCCGATCTAGAGACACTTCGGGTTTTTCTAGACGAGATCGTGATCGACCCCCTGTGAGTACACGAGTCACTTCGGTCGCCAGTGTTGGAAATGATCGTCCAGACAGAACGGAGTGTCAGTATTGTGGTAAATGGCATTCAGGGAGTTGTAGATTCCATGACCACTCCTTTTACAAGTGCGGATCAGCTGACCACTTTATTAAAGATTGCTCGAGATTGTTTGAACAGAACGTAAATCAGAGTGGGAAACCTGGTGCTACTACTGCTCGGGGTAGACCATCTAGAAATGCGGGCAATGATAGTGGCGATCAGAGAGGATCTAGAGATGCTACAACCAGGTCTGAGGCTCGTGCTCCTGCTAGAGCTTACGCTATACGCGCACGCGAGTATGCTTCCTCGCCAGATGTTATTACCGGTACTTTTACTCTCTTTGATACTAATGTGATTGCTTTGATTGACCCTGGTTCTACTCATTCTTATATATGTGAAACCTTAGCATCCAGTAAGAGTCTACCTGTTGAGTCTACTGAGTTTGTAATTCGGGTGTCAAATCCTTTGGGTCGTTACGTGCTTGTCGACAAAGTGTGCAAGAAATGTCCCCTAGTAATCCGAGGTTCCTATTTTCCGGCCGATTTGATGCTTTTACCGTTTGACGAATTTGATGTTATCCTCGGTATGGATTGGTTGACCGTACATGATGCAATTGTAAATTGCAAAAGAAAACCATCGATTTAAGGTGTGTAAATAATGAGATAATCCGAGTTGAGTCTACTGACTTGAATAGGTTGCCAGCTGTAATATCATCGATGTTGGCTCAGAAATATTTAAGAAAGGGGTGTGAAGCATACCTTGCGTATGTACTTGATGACAAAGAGTTAGAAAAGAAGCCTGAATCTGTGCCAGTGGTTTGTGAATACCCGGATGTTTTTCCCGAAGAATTACCGGGTTTACCACCTGTTTGGGAGGTAGAGTTTGGTATTGAGCTTGTACCTGGGACTACACCAATTTCGATAGCTCCGTATCGTATGGCACCAACCGAGTTAAAAGAGTTGAAAGCTCAGTTGCAAGAGTTGACGGATAGGGGTTTCGCTCGACCAAGTTTCTCACCTTGGGGTGCACCAGTATTGTTTGTGAAAAAGAAGGACGGAACCATGAGGTTGTGCATCGACTATCGTCAGCTGAATAAAGTGACCATAAAAAATAAATATCCGTTACCGCGTATTGATGATTTGTTTGATCAACTAAAGGGAGCCTTGGTGTTTTCAAAGATAGATTTGAGACCGGGTTATTATCAGTTGCGAATTCGAGATTCGGATATACCCAAAACTGCTTTCAGAACGAGATACGGTCACTACGAATTCTTAGTGATGCCGTTTGGGCTCACTAATGCCCCCGCGGTATTTATGGATTTGATGAATCGGATCTTCAGACCGTATTTGGATCGGTTTGTAGTTGTGTTTATCGATGATATTTTGGTCTATTCGAGAAATGAAACCGATCATGCCGAACACCTGGGATTAGTGTTGCAAATTTTAGGGGATAAACAGTTATATGCTAAGTTCAGTAAGTGTGAGTTCTGGTTAAGAGAGGTTAGCTTCTTGGGTCATGTGGTATCTGCATCGGGTATTTGAGTTGATCCGAACAAAATTTTGGCCATACTTAACTGGAAGCCTCCGAGAAATATTACTAAAGTTCGGAGCTTTTTGGGACTTGCCAGTTACTACAGACGCTTTGTAAAGGGTTTCTCGATGATAGCCACACCAATGACGAAACTACTTCAGAAAGATGTTAAGTTTGAATGGACAGAAAAGTGTCAGAAAAGTTTCGATCAACTGAAAACTTGTTTGACTAAAGCTCCAGTACTAGTGCAGCCCGAATCAGACAAAGAGTTTGTCATTTATAGTGATGCATCCCTACTTGGGTTTGGTTGCGTATTGATGCAAGAGGGTCGAGTTGTAGCTTATGCGTCGAGACAACTGAAGCCACATGAGAAAAATTATCCGACCCATGATCTTGAACTAGCTGCCATCGTGTTCGCTTTGAAAATATGGCGACATTACTTATTTGGTGAGAAGTGCCATGTATATTCGTATCACAAAAGTCTCAAATATTTGATGACTCAAAGAGACTTGAATCTGCGACAAAGATGTTGGCTCGAGTTGTTGAAAGATTATGAGCTTGTCATTGACTATCACCCGGGAAAGGCTAATGTGGTTGCGGATGCCTTAAGTCATAAATCACTGTTTACTTTACGAGCGATGAATGTACACTTGTCTATTCTATCCGACAATGTGTTAGTGGCAGAATTAAAGGCCAAACCATTGTTGATTCATCAAATTCGTTAAGCTCAGAAAGTCGATGATGAACTGGTTGCAAAACGGGCTGAATGTGTTTCGAATATGGAATCAGAGTTTCAAATTTATGATGACGATTGTTTGAGGTTCAGAAGTCGTTTGTGTGTTCCAAGAAATTCAGAACTTATTTCGATGATTCTGAACGAAGCTCATTGTCGCCGAATGTCAATTCACCCGGGAAGTACGAAAATGTACAACGATCTGAGACGTCAGTTTTGGTGGCATGGTATGAAACGAGACATTTCTGATTTTGTTTCGAAGTGCTTAGTATGTCAGCAAGTGAAGGCGGAACATCAAGTGCCTACGGGTTTACTTCAGCCGATCATGATACCTGAATGAAATGGGATCGAGTCACGATGGATTTTGTATCTGGGTTGCCAGTGTCGGCAAGTAAGAAAGATGCGATTTGGGTTGTTGTTGATAGACTGACTAAATCGGCTCACTTTATCCCCGTACGCACGGATTTTTCATTGGATAAACTAGCTGAATTGTATGTTTCTCAGATTGTGAGATTACACGGGGTACCTATTTCTATTGTGTCGGATAGAGATCCGAGATTCACCTCACGATTTTGGAAGAAATTGCAAGAAGCTTTGGGTACCAAGTTGCATTTTAGCACTGCTTTTCACCCCCAAACCGATGGTCAATCCGAGCGGATAATTTAGATACTTGAGGATATGTTGAGATGTTGCATCCTCGAGTTTAGTGGTTCATGGGAGCGGTATTTACCTTTGATTGAATTCGCTTACAACAATAGTTTTCAATCAAGTATTAAGATGGCACCTTACGAGGCTTTGTACGGTTATAAATGCCGTACACCATTGTTTTGGACCGAGCTCGGTGAAAGTAAAATTTTCGGAGTTGATTTGATTAAAGATGCTGAACAAAAAGTAAAAGTAATCCGTGAAAGTCTGAAGGCAGCCACAGATCGTCAGAAGTCGTACGCGGATTTCAAACGAAAAGACATTAAGTATCAGGTGGGAGACAAAGTGTTTCTTAAAGTTTCACCTTGAAAAAAGATACTCAGATTTGGCCGTAAGGGCAAATTGAGTCCGAGATTCATTGGGCCGTATGAAATCTCCGAACGAGTTGGTCCAGTTGCATATAGGTTGCTTTTACCCCCTGAACTTGAAAGGATCCACAACGTTTTCATGTTTCGATGCTTCGATGTTACAGATCTGATACTTCGCACATAATAAGTCCCTCCGAGGTTGAAATTCAAGCCGATATGAGTTATGAAGAAGAACCAATTCGTATCCTAGCTCGTGAAGTGAAAGAGTTGTGAAACAAAAAGGTTCCTTTAGTAAAAGTGTTATGGCTCAAACACGGGATGGAAGAAGCTACTTGGGAACCCGAGGACTCTATGAAAGAACGATACCCAAACCTATTTACCAGTAAGATTTTTAGGGACGAAAATTTCTTAAGTGGGGGAGAGTTGTGACAGCCCTAAAGTGACCCTAGTCAGAAAGCAGTTTCGGGACCGCTAAACCGAGTCACCGAATTATTTGAATATGATAATTATTGTCTAAAATATGTGAATATGAATGTGTGAAAGTTTTAAGCTTCGATTTAGTTAATTGCATGTGAATTTAGTTAATAGGACTTATGTGTGACACTTTTGAAATGTGATAGGTTAATCTATAAGGATCTATTAGTGCATGTAATCAAAAGGGTGGACTTGCATGTCAATTTCCCCACTTAATTGGTAGCGGCCGGCCATGAAAATGAGGGTGGACAAAATGTGATGGGTAAAACATGTCATAAACATGTTATGTTAGTGTTTTATGGGAGGAATGATAAAATAAGGAGCATGGGTAATAAAATAATAGTGGTTAGTAGGAGGAGAAAGCGAAAGAGAAAAAACAAATGAGCTAGGCTACTCCTCCATTGCCGTGACTTGAGGAAGGAAGAAGAAGAGGATTTTCTTGCTTCATGTTCGGTTGGTTGGTGTTTAGGAGGAGGTATGTTTGATGTTGTTCCATGAGATTCATGCATGTTTTTAGTTGTTAGCTTGAGTTCTACCTAGCCCATGGTTTAAATCTTTGCTATGTGATGGAGATGATATTCGGCCATGGGTGTTGTCTTCTTGGTTGGTGTTTGATGTTGTGGTGATGAGGCATGAAGATGAGTTAAGTTTTGGCTAAGGTGGATTTGTGTTGATGTCATTTGCATGCTAAATGTGAAGCTTTGTAATGATACATGTGATGGTGGATTGATGACTCTTGGATTTTGTTTTTAGCATTTTTGAGTTAGACATTAAGTTCTTTGTTTAACCCATGACCAAAATTGAAATGGTATGGTGTCTTGATGCATTCGGCCATGGTAGGAAGTAGAAGAGAAATATGGTTGTTGTTCATGTTATTTGGATGAAAAATGGTAGTAAGGTGCAGTGCAAATGTTAGTATTTGATTACTAGTGTATATATGTGTATTAGCCGAGTTTTGAACTTGAAACAAAATGGTATGTAGTCAATACATGTAACCATATTTGTAGGAAGTATTAAGCATATAATTGGCCTCAACATAGACATGCATATTAGGCCACATGAGATAGATTGGTGTTGCATGTATTCGGTTATAGGCGAGCATAATGATGAATCTATCTTGACTTAGATAATCGGCTCAAGGAGAATTTGTTAAAGTGCTTAGTTAATTGATATTAGGTTAATGATGTGTGTATTCGGTCATAAAGGTGCACATGAGAAAATGTTAGATTAATTGTATTAAAATTGCTCAATGTGATTAAAACTGCGTATGACCATTTTGTATTTGGGCTAAAGGTGGCCATATGACCTATCAAACTCCTTGTCATATTCAGCCATAAGCTAGCATAATGAGACTTTAATAAGTTAAATTTGTTTGAATTAGCTCAAGAGCTTAGAGGACCAAAGTTGGATGAGGGAAAGGAAACAGTGATCGAATAGCTGCCGAAATCGTTCGACAACATCCGAGGTAAGTTTTTGAGTAATGGATCTTAGATTATGATTCGATTAGATCATGTTTTAAGTAAATCAAAATCATGCTCTTTGTATGTAACTATTGAGCCGAAAATGATAATGCTTGATAAGTGACTTGTGTTTGAATTCTAGTTATGAAAATGAAATACAGATGTGTCATGATTTATGGATATGTGCATGGATATTCGGATGATAACCGGGATAAGTAACGAAGGCATTTGTGCTAGTGACTAATTCCGGGCTAAGCCCGAAGGCATTTGTGCGAGTTACTATAACCGGGCTAAGTCCCGAAGGCATTTGTGCGAGTTACTATAACCGGGCTAAGTCCCGAAGGCATTTGAGTAAGTAGCTATATCCGGCTAAATTCCGAAGGTACTTGGTTTGGGAATGAGCGATCTTGCTGTAATAATTTCAATTAATACGCTCGTAAAATCCCAACGATGAGGTACGTTTCGTATATGCATTGGAGTAGTTGATTCCTTTTAAATATTATTCGCTCAGTCAATTAATGAGCTTCCGGCCTTTGGCTAAGTTGATCCCTTATGTGTGAATATAAGGGTTGGAAATATGAAGTAGGACTAATTTTTGAGAATGTGTATATGAAATTATCCGTTTAGTTATATGAATGCTATACTTCAGTTGTGCCTAATTTCATTGCTCAAAACTTACTAAGCATTAAATGCTTACTCCGTTCTTTGAATCTCTGTTTTATAGATTTTGGTTTTTCAGCTATCGGACTCGGGATTGTCGAAGTCGAAGTCGTCCACACTATCAAAGCCCTTTTGGTACACTTTTGGTTGAACTCTGAAAATGGCATGTATAGGACTACCCTTTTTGTTGTTGGTCATGTACCCTTTGGTTTTGTATAAATTTGGATAGCCATGCGAAAATGGCTTATATATACTTTGAGCATAGCATTATAATCGTTTTGTATGTTGTTCATTGAGAGGTATGGAAATGTTTGGTAACGATTAGCCATTGGAATGGTTAATCATGATCATTTTGGTGCTTTGTATGACAAATTCTAGTTGCTTCATGGAAAACCATGAAATAGGTAAAGTTTACCTTAAAAATAGATGCTGACAGCAGCAGTGGTGTGGATTTGAAAAATCACTAAAAATAGTAGGAATGTAATTAAATAGTGAATAAATTATGTAATCGAACCTTGATGAATCTATTTCATATGAAAGTAATGAAACGATGAGCCATATTTTATGAGATTCTTAAGTTTTCGTGAAACAGGGCCAGAGCGATTCCTGGATCCCCTGTTCCGACTTTGGAAATTCACTATAAATTAACCAGAGATAATTAGAAGTCATGCCCTATATGTACAGATTCCTTTTGGAGTCTAGTTTCTTTAGAAATAAATGGTATAAGTATTGAAGCCCTGTACGAGGAGATATCTAAGTCGTAATGCATGAAGGTCAGAGTAGTCGAACCCTGAAACAGGGAAGACTTTAACTAATAAACTGTACTAATTGGCTGGACAAAAAATTCTAGAAAAAAATTTTTAGATGGATATATAAGTCTAGTTTTAGGTAAAATTTACAAAACTGGTTTTCGAGTTTTGGAACTCAAGATATGATTTTTAAGGTGACAGTGACGCAGTTAGCCAGCTTGTCTGGAAATTTTTAAAATGGACTGTGAAAATAAATGAATTAAGTCTGTTAGCACCTCGTGTTCGACTCCGGCAACGGTCTCGGGTATGGGGTGTTACACTGATGCTGCTTTCATACTTTCACGGATCACTTTTACTTTCTATTCGGCTTCTTTAATCAAATCAACTCTGTAAATCTTATTCTCACTGAGTTCGGTCCAAAACAAAGGTGTACGACATTTACAACCGTACAAAACCTCGTAAGGTGCCATCTTGATGCTCGATTGAAAACTATTGTTATATGCGAATTTAACCAAAGGCAAATAACGTTCCCACGAAGTACTAAACTCAAGGATGCAACATCTCAACATATCCTCGAGTATTTGAAAAATTCCCTCGGATTGACCATCGGTTTGGGGATGAAAAACGGTGCTAAAATGCAACTTAGTACCCAATGCTTCTTGCAATTTCTTCCAAAATCGCAATGTGAATCTCGGATCTCTATCCAACACAATAGAAGTAGGTACCCCGTGTAACCTTACAATCTGAGAAACATATAGCTCGGCTAACTTATCAAGTGGATAATCTGTATGTACGGGAATAAAATGAGCCGTCTCTGTCAATCTATCAACAACAACCCAAATTGCATCTTTCTTGCTTGGTGACAATGGCATCCCAGATACAAAATCCATCGTGACTCGATTCCACTTCCATTCAGGTATCATGATCGGCTGAAGTAATCCCAAAGGCACTAGATGTTCTGCTTTCACATGTTCACATATCAAACATTTCGAAACAAAGTTGAAATGTCTCGTTTCATACCATGCCACCAGTATTGTTGTTTCAGATCGTTGTACATTTTCGTACTACCCGGGTGAATTGACATTCGGCTGTTATGAGCCTCATTCAAAATCATCGAAATAAGCTCTGAATTTCTCAGAACACATAATCTGTAACACCCCAAACCCGGCCTAGACGTTATGACTGGATCCGATGTGCCATATCGAAACGTTAAAAACATTTTCTATTTTTAGTCCAGAAAATCGTACTTAGTGTTCAAAGAATGATTCCATTATAGGTTAAAGTGAATGGAAGCTGTGCACCAGGTAGGAAACCGAGAAACAAGAGGTGAGTGCATCAGATTGCTTAAGTACCAAGCTCCCTTCGGATCCAATCCTAGACATGCACACCACCATTGCCACACCTTAACTTAGTGTATGCTCTTAGGAAACCAATTCAATTAAGTCCAGCTTAGGGAAAAAGTGATTAATTTTGGAAAACATTTTCGTTGTGGAAGTTTTTCTTTGTTATCGTGATATTTTGAAATCAATTACGATTATTGAAAACGTGCTCTAAAACTAATCAGTTCCGGCGATTAAGATAATATCATACCTATTCTAGTAAAACATATTAAAAATAATTAAAAATCATTAAAGCGGCCTTATTACAACTTAAAACCCAAATCATAAAAGTAAATAAAAAGATGTCCAATTCACCAGAAGAAAACCAAATTTGCAGAACGAGTGGCCACTCCGAATCCCTCACAGTTCTAAGCCCACTATGGTTGGGGATTACCTGCGTGGATGAAAATAAGGGGTGAGTTTGGGAAACTCAGTGTGTAAAATAACCCAACCATAGTCTCAACGAGTTCGAACCACATAAACAGATCAAATTGGCCTTAGCCCAGAACAGATTTCAGAATGAAGCCCATAGGCCCATAACAGAACAGAACAAATATTACATGTTTATGCAGAAACCCAACCCATATCCAACCATATACACCCTCGTACCAGCCTTACGCCATGTGGGGAGACTACTCGACCCACCCATCCACTACACGCCACAGAATTTGCAGCATGGCTGCCAGAATAGATATTTGTGGCAGAGCCACCAGAACAGATATTTGTGGCAGAACCACCAGAACAGATAATTGTGGCATAGCCACCTGGACGCTTCCTCTATAAAATATAACCCATGTCCCCATGCAACAGATATACAAATCATGGCATACATCATACAGAATCAGATCATCATACTTCTAAGTCAAATTAACCCTAGGGGTATAATGGTCATTTTACACCTAGAGGTATAATGGTAATTTTCCATACTTAGGGGTATTCTAGTAACTTATCTATTTTAGGGTTTTCATGCATATTTCCACCATTCACGTACTAACAGAAACACTTACCGAGTGTTCTTACCAAAATGGGCTCGTTAGCCCATTATCCCAATTTTAGCCTATTAAGCCCAAAAATATCGAAAGGCACAAAACCATGCATTATGCAGTCCAAACACTGTAGTTTACCAAATATGTTAATTGATGTACCGAGCATTCGCACACTCGCAAGTCCACAAAATACCAGTTTTTCAGCATTTTAACTTTTCGGCTTTTGCCGATCTAGTCCATGAAAGGGTGTTAGTTACACACCTAATTTGTAGTGGTTCGATGGCGAGTTCCACACACGATCTGCCTACAATTGGATTACTAACACGTCAATCTAAATATCAAAAACAACTATGGACTTATCTCCCTACCATATTCGGCCAACAAAGCCTCAGACCCTAGAGTTCTTACCTTTTGTCGAAATATGGGTTAGATCTGGAGAGCCAACCGAATTAGTCTTCAAGCCCTTTCCTGTACGTCCCCTTGTCCACGCTAACGCTTACACAACCAAATAGACAAAGGCACAAAACCTTTAGTCCAAATGCTAGCCACCCTTAAGGGTTTCGACTTTTCTTAATTCTCGAGATAAAGAAATAGATTCGAAAACTTACCACCGGTTCCTTCAGTCAACAATTCCACTTTAGTTTCTATTTGATTCTGATGCAGATCTACCCCCTTCAAACTTTAACAGGAATCAAATCTTTGAAGGTCTTAAAGATTCAGCTATGCCCCAATGACTATGGTGTTTCAGCTTTTGAAACTTGTGAACTAAAAGATGATTTCTTTAAGGAGGTTTCTGCAAAGTTGAATTCGACAAGATTTTGGGTTTAGAGGATGGGAGAATCGACCAAAAACATGGAGAATAATAAGAGGGTTTGGCTAGAAGAAATCGGCACAACAGAAATAAGTTTTCGGGATTTTGGCTTTTATGGCAATAGGCTTCAAAGGCTTAAAAACAAATGGAATGGAAGAGCAGAATGGTAGGAAGGGTTCGACTATAGAAGAAAAAGCAAAGAAGAAGAAAAGAGAATAGGAGATGAGAGGAGAAAAGAAAAAGAGAAAAGAATGGTCAAAACCCAAATGCCGAATTTTCCCCCCACTTACTAGTCGAATTTCCCCTATACTAGCAACCCTTGGCCAGCCAACTCTTGCTCCTCAAGAGTCCATAATTCGGCAAATACTACATCGCCTAATCATGTAACACCCCGTACCCGAGACCGTTGCCGGAGTCAAACACGAGGTGCTAACAGACATAATTCATTTATTTTCACAGTTCATTTTAAAAATTTCCAGACAAGCTGGCTAACTACGTCACTGCCACCTTAAAAATCATATCTTGAGTTCCAAAACTCAAAAACCAGTTTCGTAAATTTTACCTGAAACTAGACTCATATATCCATCCACAAATTTTTTTTAGAATTTTTGGTCGAGCCAATTAGTACAGTTTATTAGTTAAAGTCTCCCCTATTTCAGGGTTTGACTACTCTGACCTTCATGCATTACGACTTAGATATCTCCTCGTACAGAGCTTCAATACTTATGCCGTTTATTTCTAAAGAAACTATACTCGAAAAGGAATCTGTACATATAGGGAATGACTTCTAATTATCTCTGGTTAATTTATAGTGAATTTCCAAAGTCGGAACAGGGGATCCAGAAATTGCTCTGGCCCTGTTTCACGAAAACTTAAGCACCTCATAAAATACGGCTCATATGATTGTTTCGTTACTTTCATATGAAAATAGATTCATCAAGGTTCGATTAAATAGTTTATTCAATATTTAATTCCATTCCTACTATTTTTAGTGATTTTTCAAATCCACACCACTGCTGCTGTCAGCATTTGTTTTTAAGGTAAACTTTACCTATTTCATGGTTTTCCATGAATCAACTAGAATTTGTCATACAAAGCACCAAAATGATCATGATTAACCATTCCAATGGCTAATCGTTACCAAACATTTCCATACCTCTCAATGAACAACATACAAAACGATTATAATGCTATGCTCAAAGTATATATAAGCCATTTTCGCATGGCTATCCAAATTTATACAAAACCAAAGGGTACATGACCAACAACAAAAGGGTAGTCCTATACATGCCATTTTCAGAGTTCAACCAAAAGTGTACCAAAACGGCTTTGATAGTGTGGACGACTTCGAGTTCGACAATCCCGAGTCCGATAGCTAACGAACCAAAATCTATAAAACAGAGATTTAAAAAACGGAATAAGCATTTAATGCTTAGTAAGTTTTGAGCAATGAAATTAGGCACAATTGAAGTATAGCATTCATATGACTAAACGGATAATTCATATACACATATTCTCAAAATCATTCCTACTTCACATTTCCAACCCTTATATTCATACATAAGGGATCAACTTAACCAAAGGCCGAAAGCTTATTAATCGACTGAGGGAATAATATTTAAAAGGAATCAACTATTCCAATGCATATACAAAACATACCTCATCATTGGGATTTTACGAGCGTATTAATTGAAATTATTACAGCAAGATCGCTCATTCCCCAACCAAGTACCTTCGGGATTTAGCCGGACATAGCTACTCGCTCAAATGCCTTCGGGACTTAGCCCGGTTATAGTAACTCGCACAAATGCCTTCGGGACTTAGCCCAGATATAGTAACTCGCACAAATGCCTTCGGGACTTAGCCCGAATATAGTAACTCGCACAAATGCCGTCGGGGCTTAGCCCAGTTATCATCCGAATATCCATGCATATATCAATAATTCGTGACACATCTATATTTCATTTTCACAACTAGAATTCAAACACAAGTCACTTATCAAGCATTATCATTTTCGGCTAAATAGCTACATACAAATAGCATGATTTTGATTTGCTTAAAACATGATCTAATCGAATCATAATCTAAGTTCCATTACTCGAAAACTTACCTCGGATGTTGTCGAACGATTTCGGCGGCTATTCGATCACTTTTTCCTTTCCCTTATCCAACTTTGGTCCTCTAAGCTCTTAAGCTAATTCAAACAAATTTAACTTATTAAAGTCTCATTATGCTAGCTTATGGCCGAATATGACAAGGAGTTTGATAGGTCATATGGCCACCTTTAGCTCAAATACAAAATGGTCATACGCATTTTTAATCACATTGAGCAATTTAATACAATTAATCTAACATTTCCTCATGTGCACCTTTATGACCGAATACACACATCGTTAACCTAATATCAATTAACTAAGCACTTTAACAAATTCTCCTTGAGCCGATTATCTAAGTCAAGATAGATTCATCATTATGCTTGCCTATAACCGAATACATGCAACACCAATCTATCTATTCATTCATGTGTGCATCTTATTTAAGCATGTATATCTACAACCGAATTCATCATATAAATATCTATGAATTCACTCAAACAATCTCAATACCACACATGGTGCTCAAACCATTTTCAAATTCAAAACCCGGCTAGTACACATATATACACTAGCAATCAAACACTAACATTTGCACTTTACCTTACTACCATTTATCTCTTCTATTTACTACCATGGCCGAATGTTATAACCCAAGCCTCACATATTGTTTCCCCAAGGCCCTTCAATGACCACATTCGGCACCCCTTAGGAACAACCCAATTTTATCCTTCAAGAAGGAAGAAAAATATATGTACTAAGAGCTTCAAACTACTTGGCCGAATATCAAACCTCCAATCAATCAAAATTTAACCCATGAAATGAATAGAACTTGAACTAACCACCTTCTTTATACATAAATTTCCAAGAATTTCAAGATACTTACCTCTTCCTAATCCTCATCCAACCGAACATGAACCAAGAGAACTCCTTTCTTCTTCCTTTGATTTTTCGGTCAAGAAGAACAAAGAGGATGAAGCGTTTTTTTTCTTTTAGGTACGGCAAAATGGGGGAGCAAGGATGAAACAACTTTGGTTTCTCCTCCCACTCTCCTCATATTTTATTGTTCTTCCCACAACAAGTTATCACAAATTGTTTATAATATGTTTTACCCATCACATTTTGTCTATCCTCAATGTCATGGCCGGCCACTACTAATTAAGTGGGGGAATTGACATGCAAGTCTACCCTTTTAATTTCATGCACTAATTGATCCTTATAATTTAACCTATCACATTTTAAAAGTGTCATACATAAGTCCTATTAGCTGAATTCACATGCAATTCGACTAAATCGAAGCTTAAAACTTTCATACATTCATATTCACATATTCTAGACAATAAATATCACATTCAAAATACTTCGGTGACTCGGTTTAGCGGTCCCGAAACCACTTTCCGACTAGGGTCAATTTAGGGCTGTCATAACTCTCCCCCACTTAGGAAATTTTCGTCCCCGAAAATCTTACCGGTAAATAGGTTTGGGTATCGTTCTTTCATAGAGTTCTCGGGTTCCCAAGTAGCTTCTTCCATCCCGTGTTTGAGCCATAACACTTTTACTAAAGGAACCTTTTTGTTTCGCAACTCTTTCACTTCACGAGCTAGGATACGAATTGGTTCTTCTTCATAGCTCATATCGGCTTGAATTTCAACCTCGGAGGGACTTATTATGTGCGAAGGATCAGATCTGTAACGTCGAAGCATCGAAACATGAAAAACGTTGTGGATCCTTTCAAGTTCAGGGGGTAAAAGCAACCTATATGCAACTGGACCAACTCGTTTGGAGATTTCATACGGCCCAATGAATCTCGGACTCAATTTGCCGTTACAGCCAAATCTGAGTATCTTTTTCCAAGGTGAAACTTTAAGAAACACTTTGTCTCCCACCTGATACTTAATGTCTTTTCGTTCCAAATCCGCGTACGACTTCTGACGATCTATGGCTGCCTCAAGACTTTCACAGATTACTTTTACTTTTTGTTCAGCATCTTTAATCAAATCAACTCCGAAAATTTTACTTTCACCGAGCTCGGTCCAAAAAAATGGTGTACGGCATTTATGACCGTACAAAGCCTCGTAAGGTGCCATCTTAATACTTGATTGAAAACTATTGTTGTAAGCGAATTCAATCAAAGGTAAATACCGCTCCCATGAACCACTAAACTCGAGGATGCAACATCTCAACATATCCTCAAGTATCTGAATTATCCGCTCGGATTGACCATTGGTTTGGGGGTGAAAAGCGGTGCTAAAATGCAACTTGGTACCCAAAGCTTCTTGCAATTTCTTCCAAAATCGTGGGGTGAATCTCGGATCTCTATCGGACACAATAGAAATAGGTACCCCGTGTAATCTCACAATCTGAGAAACATACAATTCAGCTAGTTTATCCAATGAAAAATCCGTGCGTACGGGGATAAAGTGAGCCAATTTAGTCAGTCTATCAACAACAACCCAAATCGCATCTTTCTTACTTGCCGACATTGGCAACCCAGATACAAAATCCATCGTGACTCGATCCCATTTCATTCAGGTATCATGATCGGCTGAAGTAAACCCGTAGGCACTTGATGTTCCGCCTTCACTTGCTGACATACTAAGCACTTCGAAACAAAATCGAAAATGTCTCGTTTCATACCATGCCACCAAAACTGACGTCTCAGATCGTTGTACATTTTCGTATTCCCCGGGTGAATTGACATTCGGCTACAATGAGCTTCGTTCAGAATCATCGAAATAAGTTCTGAATTTCTTGGAACACACAAACGACTTCTGAACCTCAAACAATCGTCATCATCAATTTGAAACTTTGATTCCATATTCGAAACACATTCAGCCCGTTTTGCAACCAGTTCATCATCGACTTTCTGAGCTTCACGAATTTGATGAATCAACAATGGTTTGGCCTTTAATTCTGCCACTAACACATTGCCGGATAGAACAGACAAGTGTACATTCATCGCTCGTAAAGCAAACAGTGATTTACGACTTAAGGCATCCGCAACCACATTAGCCTTTCCCGGGTGATAGTCAATGACAAGCTCATAATCTTTCAACAACTCGAGCCAACATCTTTGTCGCAGATTCAAGTCTCTTTGAGTCATCAAATATTTGAGACTTTTGTGATACGAATATACATGGCACTTCTCACCAAATAAGTAATGTCGCCATATTTTAAAGCGAACACGATTGCAGCTAGTTCAAGATCATGGGTCGGATAATTTTTCTCATGTGGCTTCAGTTGTCTCGACGCATAAGCTACAACTCGACCCTCTTGCATCAATACGCAACCCAACCCAAGTAGGGATGCATCACTATAAATGACAAACTCTTTGCCTGATTCGGGCTGCACTAGTACTGGAGCTTCAGTCAAACAAGTTTTCAGTTGATCGAAACTTTTCTGACACTTTTCTGTCCATTCAAACTTAACATCTTTCTGAAGTAGTTTCGTCATTGGTGTGGCTATCATCGAGAAACCCTTTACAAAGCGTCTGTAGTAACTGGCAAGTCCCAAAAAGCTCCGAACTTTAGTAATATTTCTCGGAGGCTTCCAGTTAAGTATGGCCGAAATTTTGTTCGGATCAACTCAAATACCCGATGCAGATACCACATGACCCAAGAAGCTAACCTCTCTTAACCAGAACTCACACTTACTGAACTTAGCATATAACTGCTTATCCCTAAAATTTGCAACACTAATCCCAGGTGTTCGGCATGATCGGTTTCATTTCTCGAATAGACCAAAATATCATCGATAAACACAACTACAAACCGATCCAAATACGGTCTGAAGATCTGATTCATCAAATCCATAAATACCGCGGGGGCATTAGTGAGCCCAAACGGCATCACTAAGAATTCGTAGTGACCGTATCTCGTTCTGAAAGCAGTTTTGGGTATATCTGAATCTCGAATTCGCAACTGATAATAACCCTGTCTGAAATCTATCTTTGAAAACACCAAGGCTCCCTTTAGTTGATCAAACAAATCATCAATACACGGTAATGGATATTTATTCTTTATTGTCACTTTATTCAGCTGACGATAGTCAATGCACAACCTCATGGTTCCGTCCTTCTTTTCACAAACAATACTGGTGCACCCCAAGGTGAGAAACTTGGTCGAGCGAAACCCTTATCTGTCAACTCTTGCAACTGAGCTTTCAACTCTTTTAACTCGGTTGGTGCCATACGATACGGAGCTATCGAAATTGGTGTAGTCCCAGGTACAGGCTCAATACCAAACTCTACCTCCCAAACAGGTGGTAAACCCGGTAATTCTTCGGGAAAAACATCCGGGTATTCACAAACCACTGGCACAGATTCAGGCTTCTTTTCTAACTCTTTGTCATCAAGTACATATGCAAGGTATGCTTCACACCCCTTTCTTACATATTTCTGAGCCAACATCGATGATATTACAGCTGGCAACCTATTCAAGTCAGTAGACTCAACTCGGATTATCTCATTATTTACACACCTTAAATCGATGGTTTTTCCTTTACAATTTACAATTGCATCATGTACGGTCAACCAATCCATACCGAGGATAACATCAAATTCATCAAACGGTAAAAGCATCAAATCGGCCGGAAAATAGGAACCTCGGATTACTAGGGGACATTTCTTGCACACTTTGTCGACAAGCACGTAACGACCCAAAGGATTTGACACCCGAATTACAAACTCAGTAGACTCAACAGGTAGAGTCTTACTGGATGCTAAGGTTTCACATATATAAGAATGAGTAGAACCAGGGTCAATCAAAGCAATCACATTAGTATCAAAGAGAGTAAAAGTACCGGTAATAACATCTGGCGAGGAAGCATCCTCGCGTGCGCGTATAGCGTAAGCTCTAGCAGGAGCACGAGCCTCAGACCTGGTTGTAGCATCTCTAGATCCTCTCTGACCGCCACTATCATTGCCCGCGTTTCTAGATGGTCTACCCCGAGCAGTAGTAGCACCAGGTTTCCCACTCTGATTTACGTTCTGTTCAGAAAATCTCGGGCAATCTTTAATAAAATGGTCAGCTGATCCGCACTTGTAACAGGAGCGGTCATGGAATCTACAACTCCCTGAATGCCATTTACCACAATACTGACACTCCGTTCTGTCTGGACGATCATTTCCAACACTGGCGACCGAAGTGACTCGTGCACTCACAGGGGGTCGATCACGATCTCGTCTAGAAAAACCCGAAGTGTCTCTAGATCGGCCTAAATCATCTCTAAATTTCTTCGATGACTGTTGAAAGGGCCTCCCCGAAGACCTCTTACGAAACTCCTTTGCTCCCATATCAGCTTTTCTTTTCTCCATACTAAGCTCCTCGGCTTTGCAAGCTCTCTCGACAAGTACCACAAATTCTCGGATTTCCAAAATGCCAACATACAGCTTTATATCATCATTCAGTCCATCCTTGAAACGTTTACACATCACGGCTTTTGAAGAAATGCATTCTCGAGCGTACCGGCTAAACCTTACAAACTTTCGTTCATAATCGGTAACCGACATGGAACCTTGTTTAAGTTCAAGAAATTCCTTCCGTTTTTTATCCATGAATCTCTGACTGATATACTTTTTCCGAAACTCGGTTTGGAAAAACTCCCAAGTTACTTGCTCTCTGGGCACAATAGAAGTCAATGTATTCCACCAATAGCAGGCAGAATCATGTAGCAATGAGATAGTACACTTTAGGCACTCATCGGGTGTGCAAGATAGCTCATCGAGTACCCGAATAGTGTTGTCCAACCAAAATTCAGCTTGCTCGGCATCATCGCTGTCCGTAGCTTTAAATTCAGTAGCCCCGTGTTTTCAGATTCTGTCAACTGGGGGCTTATTTGACCTTATTTGGTCAGTTGCCGGAGGTATTGTAGGTGCGGGGGTGGTATTAGTCAGGAATGGAGGTTGTGGAACAGCCGTATTAGTTCGAATGTATTGGTTGGACCAATCATTCATCACGCTATAAAAAGCTTGTCTAGCTTCGTCATTCGGATTACTAGCAATAGGTTGAGAGTCCGCTGGCGCAGTCCCTTGTACGGGAGCAGGCGCTACACTCTCAAGATCATCAGCTACCGCTCGGTTGGGATCGGGATCCATTACTATAAATAAACACATTTTTCAATTGTTAGAAATCACCACACTATCAAATAATCACATAATGGCATGTATAGGTAGACCCAAATGTATTATGGTAGTCCTAGAATCGACTAAACTGTAGTTCTGATGCCAATAAAATTGTAACACCCCGTACCCGAGACCGTTTCCGGAGTCGAACATGAGGTGCTAGCAGACATAATTCATTTATTTTAACAGTCCATTTTAAAAATTTCCAGACAAGCTGGCTAACTGCATCACTTTCACCTTAAAAATCATATCTTGACTTCCAAAACTCAAAAACCAGTTTTGTAAATTTTACCCAAAACTAGACTCATATATCCATCAACAAATTTTTTTTTAGAATTTTTGGTCGAGCCAATTAGTACAGTTTATTAGTTAAAGTCTCCCCTGTTTCAGGGTTCGACTACTCTGACCTTCATGCATTACGACTTAGATATCTCCTCGTACAGAGCTTCAATACTTATGCCGTTTAATTCTAAAGAAACTAGACTCGAAAAGGAATCTGTACATATAGGGAATGACTTCTAATTATCTCTGGTTAATTTATAGTGAATTTCCAAAGTCAGAATAGGGGATCCAGAAATCACTCTGGCCCTGTTTCATGAAAACTTAAGCACCTCATAAAATACGGCTCATATGATCGTTTCGTTACTTTCATATGAAAATAGATTCACCAAGGTTCGATTACATAATTTATTCACTATTTAATTTCATTCCTACTATTTTTAGTGATTTTTCAAATCCACACCACTGCTGCTGTCAGCATCTATTTTTAAGGTAAACTTTACCTATTTCATGGTTTTCCATGAATCAACTAGAATTTGTCATACAAAGCACCAAAATGATCATGATTAACCATTCCAATGGCTAATCGTTACCAAACATTTCCATACCTCTCAATGAACAACATACAAAACGATTATAATGCTATGCTCAAAGTATATATATAAGCCATTTTTGCATGGCTATCCAAATTTATACAAAACCAAAGGGTACATGACCAACAACAAAAAGGGTAGTCCTATACATGCCATTTTCAGAGTTCAACCAAAAGTGTACCAAAAGGGCTTTGATAGTGTGGACGACTTCGACTTCGACAATCCCCAGTCCGATAGCTGACAAACCAAAATCTATAAAACAGAGATTTAAAAAACGGAATAAGCATTTAATGCTTAGTAAGTTTTGAGCAATGAAATTAGGCACAATTGAAGTATAGCATTCATATGACTAAACGGATAATTCATATACACATATTCTCAAAATCATTCCTACTTCACATTTCCAACCCTTATATTCATACATAAGGGATCAACTTAACCAAAGGCCGAAAGCTTATTAATCGACTGAGGGAATAATATTTAAAAGGAATCAACTATTCCAATGCATATACAAAACATACCTCATCATTGGGATTTTACGAGCGTATTAATTGAAATTATTACAGCAAGATCGCTCATTCCCCAACCAAGTACCTTCGGGATTTAGCCGGACATAGCTACTCACTCAAATGCCTTCGGGACTTAGCCCGGTTATAGTAACTCGCACAAATGCCTTCGGGACTTAGCCCAGATATAGTAACTCGCACAAATGCCTTCGGGACTTAGCCCGAATATAGTAACTCGCACAAATGCCGTCGGGGCTTAGCCCGGTTATCATCCGAATATCCATGCACATATCAATAATTCGTGACACATCTATATTTCATTTTCACAACTAGAATTCAAACACAAGTCACTTATCAAGCATTATCATTTTCGGCTAAATAGCTACATACAAAGAGCATGATTTTAATTTGCTTAAAACATGATCTAATCGAATCATAATCTAAGTTCCATTACTCGAAAACTTACCTCGGATGTTGTCGAACGATTTCGGCGGCTATTCAATCACTTTTTCCTTTCCCTTATCCAACTTTGGTCCTCTAAGCTCTTGAGCTAATTCAAACAAATTTAACTTCTTAAAGTCTCATTATGCTAGCTTATGGCCGAATATGACAAGGAGTTTGATAGGTCATATGGCCACCTTTAGCTCAAATACAAAATAGTCATACGCATTTTTAATCACATTGAGCAATGTAATACAATTAATCTAACATTTCCTCATGTGCACCTTTATGACCGAATACACACATCATTAACCTAATATCAATTAACTAAGCACTTTAACAAATTCTCCTTGAGCCGATTATCTAAGTCAAGATAGATTCATCATTATGCTTGCCTATAACCGAATACATGCAACACCAATCTATCTATTCATTCATGTGTGCATCTTATTTAAGCATGTATATCTACAACCGAATTCATCATATAAATATCTATGAATTCACTCAAAAATCTCAATACCACACATGGTGCTCAAACCATTTTTCAAATTCAAAACTCGGCTAGTACATATATATACACTAGCAATCAAACACTAACATTTGCACTTTACCTTACTACCATTTATGTCTTCTATTTACTACCATGGCCGAATGTTATAACCCAAGCCTCACATATTGTTTCCCCAAGGCCCTTCAATGACCACATTCGGCACCCCTTAGGAACAACCCAATTTCAACCTTCAAGAAGGAAGAAAAAATATATGTACTAAGAGCTTCAAACTACTTGGCCGAATATCAAACCTCCAATCAATCAAAATTTAACCCATGAAATGAATAGAACTTGAACTAACCACCTTCTTTATACATAAATTTCCAAGAATTTCAAGATACTTACCTCTTCCTAATCCTCATCCAACCGAACATGAACCAAGAGAACTCTTTTCTTCTTCCTTTAATTTTTCGGTCAAGAAGAACAAAGAGGATGAAGCTTTTTTTTCTTCTAGGTATGGCAAAATGGGGGAGCAAGGATGAAACAACTTTGGTTTCTCCTCCCACTCCCCTCATATTTTATTGTTCTTCCCACAACAAGTTATCACAAATTGTTTATAATATGTTTTACCCATCACATTTTGTCTATCCTCAATGTCATGGCCAGCCACTACTAATTAAGTGGGGGAATTGACATGCAAGTCCACCCTTTTGATTTCATGCACTAATTGATCCTTATAGTTTAACCTATCACATTTTTAAAGTGTCATACATAAGTCCTATTAGCTGAATTCACATGCAATTCGACTAAATCGAAGCTTAAAACTTTCACACATTCATATTCACATATTCTAGACAATAAATATCACATTCAAATACTTTGGTGACTCGGTTTAGCGGTCCCGAAACCACTTCCCGACTAGGGTCAATTTAGGGCTGTCACAAATCAGCTCCTAAATCTTCTCCCTTATCCCCTCCTTACTCGATCTCATGAGCAACTAAAACTCTTCCTAACAGAGTTCCACTTAAGTTCGATCACATCCCCTTTCTGTACATAAAAATTAATACTAATGTTTGCTCACCTTGTGACTTGAACCTTAGCTCTCCCTAGCCATCCACACGCCACTTTTTAGCACCCTAGTGGCGTCACATACCACTTTTCCACATGCCTTCGTATGGCTTAGTTTACCCATTAAATCTTAAAAGCCCAACTTACTAGAATTCCTTTTCCCCTAAGAATTAAAATTAGTTAAAACTTCCGGATTTTATCTTAAACTTGGGCCTTCTAGAGGCTCAGTAACATACTTAGACCTACGCCAAGCAGTCAAAACACAAAAATTCTAAAATTCACCAAAATTCATAGAAGTCCCAAAAATTGGGGCGTTACAACTCTACCCTCCTTAAAGAAATTTCGTCCTCGAAATTTACCTGATCCAAACAGATGAGGGTATTGTCATCCCATCGCCTCTTCTGTCTCCCAAGTAGCTTACTCCCTACCGTGATTACGCCAAAGCACTTTCACTAAAGGAACAGATTTCCTTCTCAACACCTTGACGTCTCGGTCCAATATTTGCACAGCCTTTTCCTCAAAAGTCAAATCAGATTGCACCTCGATCTCTGCAACCAGCACGACATGAGTAAGGTCAGAATGATAACACCTTAACATGGAGACGTGAAAAACATCATGAATCCTGTCTAACTCTGGAGGTAATTCCAATTGATATGCCACTGGTCCTACGCGCTTCAAAAACCGAATCGGCCCAATGAACCGCGGACTCAACTTGCCCTTCTTACCAAACCTTAACATCTTCTTCCAAGGTGAAACCTTCTAGAACACCATATCACCTACTGAGTACTCAATCTCCTTACGCTTCAAATCTGCATACGACTTTTTCCTATCAGCAGCTTCTTTTAACCTATCTCTGATTACTCTGACCTTATCCTCAGTGTTAGCTACCAACTCGGGTCCAAGAACCTGCCGCTCTCCCAGTTCGGTCCAAAACTAGGGGTACGACACCTTCGTCCATACAACACTTCATACGGTGCCATTCAAATACTCGCCTAATAACTGTTGTTGTACGCAAACTTTACCAACGGCAAGTAATCCTCCCAACTACCTCGGAAGTCAATAATGAATCCCCTCAACATGTCCTCTAGAATCTAAATAACCCTTTTCGACTGACCATCAGTCTGGGGATGGAAAGCCGTACTAAAATTCAACCGCATTCCCAACGCCTCATGCAAATTTTGCCAAAATTGAGATATAAACCTGGGATCCCGGTCAGAAATAATTGAAACTGGGACACCATGAAGTCACACGATCTCCGCCACATACAACTTGGCTAACTTTTGAAGTGAAAAGTCGGTGCGGACCGGGTATGAAATGAGCTGATTTGGTCAACCTATCCACGATCACCCAAACCAAGTCTTTCTTTTTTGGTGTCAAGGGTAACCCACTCACAAAGTCCATGGTTACCCTCTCCCACTTCCAAAGTGGTATCTTCACTGGTTGCAAAAGCCCAGAAGGTAGTTGATGCTTAGCTTTCACTTGCTGGTATGTCAAACATTTCCCCACAACCTCCGTTACTTCCCGCTTAAGCCCAGGCCACCAATACAATTTTCGCAAGTCGTGATACAACTTATTCCCTCCAGGATGCATGGCACAAAGTCCCCCATGAGCTTCCTTCAATATTGACTGCCTCAAGTCAGAGTCCTTTGGAACACAAATTCTCCCTCGGAAACACAGAACTCCTTCATTATTTAACCCAAACTCAGAAGTTTCCCCTTCCTTAACCTGCTGGAAATGAGCAACCAAAGATTCATCTCCAAACTGCTTCTCCTTAATCTTATCCACCCAGGTTGGCCTTACTTGCAACTCAGCCAACAGACTACCATCATCATACAGACTCAGACGAGCAAACATTGCTCTCAGATCAGATACAGCTCTTCGACTTAGAGCATCGGCTACCACATTAGCCTTGCCTGGGTGATACTCAATCATACAATCATAATCTTTAAGCAACTCTATCCATCTCATTTGCCTAAGGTTCAGTTCCTTCTGAGTCAGCAAATACTTGAGACTCTTATGGTCGGTGTATATAATACTCCTCTCTCCGTACAAGTAGTGTCTCCAAATCTTAAGTGCAAAGATTACTGCTGCCAATTCCAAATCATGAGTAGGATAGTTTTCTTCGTGAGGCTTAAGCTGTCATGATGCATAAGCAACCACCTTACCCTCTTGCATCAACACGCAGCCCAAACCCACATGTGATGCGTCACTGTACACAGTAAAATCCTTCCCAGGCTCCGGCTGAATCAACACAGGTGCTTTAGTCAGAACTTTCTTCAACTTCTCAAAGGCTTTCTCCTACTTCTCTGTCTAAACAAACGGTACTGTTTTCCTTATGAGTTTCGTAAAATGCACTACCATCGCAGAAAAACCTTCCACAAACCTCCTGTAGTATCTTGCTAACCCTAGGAAACTCCAAAATTCTGAAACAGACCTAGGTGGCTTCCACTCTAAAATTGCTTCAATCTTTCGAGGGTCCATCTTAATCCCCTCAGCAAAAGACAACATGTCCTAAAAAGTTTACCTCCTTCAACCAGAATTCACATTTGCTAAATTTCACATAAAGTTCCTTATCCCTTAACACTTGCAGCACAATGCGGATATGCTCATCATGTTTTGCTGCAGTTTCAGAATATACTAGAATATCGTCAAAAAAGACGACTACAAACCGATCCAAAAATGGTTGGAATACACGATTCATCAGATCTATAAACACTGTAGGAGAGTTCGTCAGTCCAAATGGCATAACCAAAAACTCGAAATGACCATACCGAGTTCTGAATGCCGTCTTATGGATATCTTCCTCTTTGACACTTAACTGATGATATCCAGATCAAAGGTCGATCTTGGAAAATATAAAAGCTCATCTAAGTTGGTCGAACAGATCGTCAATCCCTGGCAGTGGGTACTTATTCTTAATCCTTAGTTTGTTCAACTACCGATAATCAATACACATCCGTATCGTCCCATCCCTCTTTTTCACGAATAGCACTGGTGCTCCCCACGGAGACACACTTGGCCTGATAAAACCTTTATCCAACAACTCTTGAATTTATGCTTTTAATTCCACCAACTCCCTCGGTGCCACCCTATACGGTGTGATGAACACTGGTGCCGTTCCAGGCAGCAAGTCGATTCCAAACTCGACTTCTCGGTTTGGAGGCATTCTCGGAAGCTCCTCTGAAAAAACATCTTGGAACTCCTTAACGGTTCTAACCTTATCCACTGTCAGTCCCTCAGCTTCCAACTAACTTACAAATGCCAAATAGGCCTCACAACCTTTACAAATCCATTTTTCGGCTCTTAATACTGACACCACATTGGACAAATAATCCCTTTGCTCACCTATCACCATAACCTCTTCTCCCTCCGTGGTCCTTAACACCATTCGTTTAGCAGCACAATCCAGAGTCGCCCTATGCTTAACAAGCCAGTCCATTCCCAGAATGAGGTTGAATTCTCCGAACGGTAACTCCATCAAGTCTCTAGAGAAGATATTACCTTGCGTTTCTAAAGGTACATCCCTATACTGTTTGTCTGCCTTAGCCGAGTGACCCAAAGGACTTAGTACAGTTACCCCACTCACTATCTCCTCAGAGTGCACACCCAACGACCCAGATATGGCACATGCAACATAGGAATGAGTAGATCCGATATCCACCAAAGGAGTATACGGTGAGCTAGAAACCAAGAACGTATCAGTTTTGATGTCAGGTGCATCGCACTCCTCTCGAAGACGAGCTGCATACACCAACACTGGTTGTCGACCCTCAACATTTTTGGCACCCCTGCCAGGTGCTCTACGACCTCGACCATTGCTATTTCTGCCCCTACCTTGTCCACGTCCTCTCGGTGGTTGTGATCTACCTCTTACTGGTTGAGCAACCCTCTACTCAGCAACTTGAAGCTAATCTATTTTCCGAGGACAGTCTTTGACTCTATGCTCCATAGATCCGCAACAGAAACAGGCACCGAAATGTTTCCTACACTCGCCCAGATGTACCTTACCACAGTCCCTATAGATTGGTGGTCTAACCACGTTCATCGAAACAGCCCAAATTGGATCCTCCACTCTTGCTCTCTTGACATTCCTATTGGTACCACTCGAAGGTCCTGAATCCTTTCGAAAATAGTTTCGATCCTTCTCACGATTCTGCTTTTCAGCGCGCTTCACTTCCTTAGCTATCTTAGCTTTCACCACCAAGACCGCAAAGTCACGCTCGCTCTACGGAGCAATCAACACCCTGAGTTCATCTTTAAGACCATCCTCGAAGCGCACACTACACTCATATTCTGTAGCGACTATTCCCACGGCATATCGGCTCAACCTCAAAAACTCAGCCTCGTATTCAGCAACTGTTTTACCTCCTTTCACCAGATTCAAGAATTTCTTCCTACGGGCGTCCATATAACTCGCCCAAACATATTTCCCTTTGAAGACTGCCTTAAACAGCTCCCAAGTTACCCTGTCAGCTGGGGTCCCATCTCTCACAGTGAGTCACCACTGATAAGCCTCGTCTCGTAGCAACGATACGGCTCCCTTCAGCTTCTGCTCCATAGAGCAGTCCAAGTCATCCATAATCTGTTTCGTGGCCTCCAACCAATATTTCGCCACATTCAGGGCTACACCAGATACACCCTAAAGATCTCCGCTCTGTTAGCCCGGAGTCGCTTAGAAATAAATCCTCGAATTCTGTTACCCGAACTTGCCTCGGTAACTATTTTTAGAACACGAAGCATTGCCTGGGATAGGGTGTCATCCCCGACACCACGATCATGAGACTCCACTTCCGTTGCCGGTGGTACCGGTGCTTCTGCCGTCGGTATATGCCCTGAAGATGAAGTTCTTGGTCGAGAACTACCTCGGCCACGTCCACGGCCTCTTCCACGAGTTGTTCTCGTACTCATATCGTATTATCTGATTATGAATTTTATGCATCAGTTAAATATTCTAGTGTTTATTACAGATGTTTTATGAACTGACAGTAATTCAGAGTTTGTTTTTCGTAGAATCGAAGTCTAGCTACAGTCTCAGTCTATTACCAAAATTTCCTATAGTTTCAGTACCATCCCACTAGATTATCATAATAGGGTTTTAATACAGACAGATAATTTAGAAAAAATATCTCAGTTTAGAATAATACTAACAGACTTGGGCCGGAGATTCAGGTGCCACCTTTTTAAAGATCCAAAATTGAAAAACCAAGTTTCGTAACTTTTGTAAAAATTTTATTTTTGAAAATATTTGTTTTTATAGACCCATTCCACAGCCGAGTTGTTGCAATCGAGCTCTGATACCACTAAATGTAACACTCTAAACATGACCTAAACGTTATGACCGGATCCGACGTGCCACATCGAAACATTAAAAACATTTTCTATTTTTAGTCTAGAAAATCGTACTTAGTGTTCAAAGAATGATTCCATTATAGGTTAAAGTGAATGGAAGCTATGCACCAGGTAGGAAACCGGAAAGAGGAGGTGAGTCCATCGGACTGCTTAAGTACCAAGCTCCATTTGGATCCAATCCTAGGCATGCACACCACCATTGCCACACATTAACTTAGTGTATGCTCTTAGGAATCCAATTCAATTAAGTCCAGCTTAGGGAAAATGTGATTAATTTTGGAAAACATTTTCGTTGCGGAAGTTTTTCTTTGTTATCGTGATATTTTGAAATCAATTACTATTATTGAAAACGCGCCCTAAAACTAATCAGTTTCAGCGATTAAGATAATATCATACCTATTCTAGTAAAACATATTAAAAATAATTAAAAATCATTAAAGCGACCTTATTACAACTTAAAACCCAAATCATAAAAGTAAATAAAAAGATGTCCAATTCACCAGAAGAAAACCAAATTTGCAGAACGAGTGGCCACTCCGAATCCCTCACAGCTCCAAGCCCACTATGGTTGGGGATTACCTGCGTGGATGAAAATAAGGGGTGAGTTTGGGAAACTCAGTGTGTAAAATAACCCAACCATAGTCTAAACCAGTTCAAACCATAGAAACAGATCAAATTGGCCTTAGCCCAGAACAGATTTCAGAATGAAGCCCATAGGCCCATAACAGAACAGAACAAATATTACATGTTTATGCAGAAACCCAACTCATATCCAACCATATGCACCCCCGTACCAGCCTTACGCCATGTGGGGAGACTACTTGACCCACCCATCCGCTACACGCAACAGAATTTGCAGCATGACTGCCAGAACAGATAATGTGATATAGTCACCAGATATAGATATTTGTGGCAGAGCCACCAGAACATATATTTGTGGCAGAACCACCAGAACAGATAATTATGGCATAGCCACCAGGACGCTTCCTCCATAAAATATAACCCATGTTCCTGCGCAACAGATATGCAAATCATGGCATACATCATACAGAATCAGATCATCATGCTTTTCAGTCAAATTAACCCTAAGGGTATAATGGTCATTTTACACCTACGGGTATAATGATAATTTTCCATACTTAGGGGTATTCTAGTAACTTATCTATTTTAGGGTTTTCATGCATATTTCCACCATTCACGTACTAGCAGAAACACTTACCGAGTGTTCTTACCGAAATGGGCCCATTGGCCCATTATCCCAATTTTAGCCTATTAAACCCAAAAATATCGAAAGGCACAAAATCATGCACTCTGCAGTCTAAACACTGTAGTTTACCAGATACGTTAATCGATCTACCTCACGAGCATTCGCACACTCGCAAGTCCATAAAATACTGGTTTTTCGGCATTTCAGCTTTTCGGCTTTTGCCGTCTAGTCCATGGAAGGGTGTCAATTACACACCTGATTTGTAGTGGTTCGATGGCGAGTTACACAAACGAGCTGCCTACAATTGGATTACTAACAAGTCAATCTAAATATCGAAAACAACTACGGACTTATCCCCCTACCATATTCGGCCAACAAAGCCTCAGACCCTAGAGTTCTTACCTTTTGTCGAAATATGGGTTAGATGTGGAGAGGCAACCGAATTAGTCTTGAAGCCCTTTGCTGTACTTCCCCTTGTCCACGCTAATGCTTACACAACCAAATAGACAGAGGGACAAAGCCCTTAGTCCAAACGCTAGCCACCCTTAAGGGTTTCGGCTTTTCTTAATTCCTGAGATAAAGAAATAGATTCGAAAACTTACCACCGGTTCCTTCAGTCAACGATTCCACTTTAGTTTCTATTCAAATCTGATGCAGATCTACCCCCTTCAAATGTTAGCAGGAATCAAATCTTTAAAGGTCTTAAAGATTCGGCTACGCCCCAATGACTATGGTGTTTTGGCTTTTGAAACTTGTGAACTAAAAGATGATTTCATTAAGGAGGTTTTTGCAAAGTTGAAGTCGACAGGAATTTGTGTTTAGAGGATGGGAGAATCGACCAAAAACATGGAGAATAATAAGAGGGTTTGGCTAGAACAAATCGGCACAACAGAAATAGGTTTTCGGGATTTTGGCTTTTATGGCAATCGACTTCAAAGGCTTAAAAACAAATGGAATGGAAGAGTAGAATCGTAGGAAGGGTTTGGATATAGAAGAAAAAGCAAAGAAGAAGAAAAGAGAATAGGAGATGAGAGGAGAAAAGAAAAAGAGAAGAGAATGGTCAGAACCCAAATGCCGAATTTTCCCCCCACTTACTAGCAGAATTTCCCCTATACTAGCAACTCTTGGCCGACCAACTGTTGCTCCTTAAGAGTCCATCATTCGGCCAATACTAGACCCCCTAATCAGCTTCTAAATCTTCTCCCTTATCCCCTCCTTACTCGATCTCCTGAGCAGCTCAAACTCTTCCTAACATAAAAATTAATACTAATGTTTGCTCACCTTGTGACTTGAACCTTAGCTCTCCCTAGCCATCCACACGCTACTTTTTAGCACCTTAGTGGTGTCACATGCCACTTTTCCACATGCCTTAGTTTACCCATTAAATCTTAAAAGCCCAACTTATCAGAACCCCTTTTCCCTTAAGAATTAAAATTAGTTAAAACTTCCAGATTTTATCTTAAACTTGGACCTTCTAGAGGCCCACTAACATACTTAGACCTATGCCAAGCAGTTAAAGCACAGAAATTCTAAAATTCACCAAAAATCACAGAAGTCCCAAAAATTAGGGCGTTACATAATCGATTTTTGAACCTCAAATAATCATTACTATCAATCAAAAACTCTTAATCCTCTTTTGAAACACATAATGCTCACTTTGCCACTAAATCATCATCAACTTTTTGAGATTCATGGATTTGTTGCATCAATTACGATTTTCCTTTTAACTCCACTACTAACAGCGATTTAAGGCTTAACGCATCAGCAACTATGTTAGCCTTTCCCGGATTGTAATCAATGACAAGCTCGTAATTTTTTAATAATTCTAGCCAACGTCTTTGTCTCAAATTCAAATCTCTCTGAGTCATCAAGTACTTGAGACTTTTGTGTTCGGAATACACATGGCACTTTTCCCCAAACAAGTAATGGTGCCAAATTTTCAAAGTGAAAACAATAGCAGCTAACTCGAGGTCATGAGCCGGATAATTTTTATCATGTGGCTTTAATTGTCTCGAAGCATACACTACTACTCTACCCTCTTGCATCAATACACAACCCAAACCATTCAGAAACGCATCACTGTAGATCACAAATTCTTTACCGGATTCTGGCTGAATTAACACTAGGGCTTTGGTCAAAAGAGTTTTCAATTGATCAAAACATTTCTGGTACTTTTCTGACCACTCAAATTTGATATCTTTCTAAAGCAACTTTGTCATCGGTGTTGTTATCATTGAGAAGCCTTTCACAAACCGTCTGTAGTACCCGGCAAGTCCCAAAGAGCTTTAAACTTTCGAAACATTTCTAGGAGGTTTCCAATCGAGTATAGCTGAAATTTTACTCGGATCAACTCGGATGCCCGATGCAGATACAATATGCCCCCAAAAGCTGACTTCCCTCAACCAGAACTCACATTTATTGAACTTCGCATATAATTGCTTGTCTCGTAAAATCTGCAATACTAACTTCAAGTGCTCGGCATGTTCAGTTTCATCGTGTGAATAGATCAAAATGTCATCTATAAACACGACTACAAACCGATCCAAATATTGTTTGAAAATTCGATTCATTAAATCCATGAAAACAGCAGGGGCATTAGTGAGCCCAAACGGCATCACTAAGAACTCATAATGTCTGTACCTCGTTCTGAAAGCAGTTTTAGGCGCGTCAGAATCTCTAACTCGCAACTGATAATAACCCGATCTCAAGTCTATCTTCAAAAATACTGAGGCTCCTTTCAGTTGATCAAACAAATCGTCGATTCGTGGCAACAGATATTTATTCTTTATAGTTACCCTATTAAGCTGATGATAATCAATGCACATTCTCATGGTTCCATCTTTCTTTTTCACAAACAATACTGGAGCACCCCAGGGAGAAAAACTCGATCGAGTAAAACCTCTATTTGTCAACTCTTGCAACTGAGATTTCAATTTTTTTAATTTGGTTGGTGCTATACGATACGGAGCTATCGAAATAGTTGTAGTCCCTGGTACTAGTTCAATACCAAACTCTACCTCCCGAACAGGTGGTAATCTAGGTAATTCCTCGGGAAACACATCCGGATATTCACAAACCACGGGCATAGTCTCGAGTTTCTTTTTTGATTCTTTACTATCCAGTACGTACGCAAGGTATGCTTCACACCCCCTTTTCACATATTTCTGAGCCAACATCGAGGATATCATTACTGGTGATTCATTCAAATCGGTAGACTCAACTCAAATTATTTCATTATTTGAACACCTCAAATCAATTGTCTTTCGCTTGCAATTCACTACTGCATCATGCACAGTTAACCAATCCATACCGAGAATGACATCAAACTCATCAAACGGTAATAACATTAAATCAGCCGAACAGTAAGAATCTCGAATCATTAGGGGACATTTCTTACATATTTTGTCAACTAGTACATAACGGCCCAAAGGATTCGACACCCGAATCACAAACTCAGTAGACTCAACAGGTAGAGTCTTATTGGATGCCAAAGTTTCATACACATACGAATTAGTAGAACTGGGATCAATTAAAGCAATAACATCAGTATCAAAAAGAGTGAAAGTACCGATAATAACATTTGGCGAGGAAGCATCCTCGCCTGCGCGTATAGCATAGGCTCTGGAAGGTGCACGAGCCTCAGAACATACAACAATATCTTTGGTCCCTCTCTGATTTCCACTAGCATTTCCCGCATGTGTAGGTGGTCTACCTCGTGTTGCGGTATTACTAGGTCTCCCACTCAGATCAGTATTCTGTTCAGTTAATTTCGGACAGTCTCTGATAAAGTGATCAGCTGATCCACACTTGAAACAAGAGCGGTCATGAAATCTACAGCTTTCTGAATGCCATTTACCACAATGCTTGCACTCAGATCTATCCTGACGATCATTGCCAACATTGGCAACAGAGGTGGCCTGCATACTCACTAGGGGTCGATTACGATCTCGTCTGGAAAAACCCGAAGTACTCTTAGATCGGCCTGAGTCATCTCTAAATTTCTTCAATGACTGATGAAAAAATTTTCTCGAAGATCTTTTATGGAACTCTCTAGTTCCATCATCAGCTTTTCTTTTCTCTTTACTAACCTCTTCGGCTTTACAAGCTCGCTCGACAAGTACTACAAACTCTTTGATTTCCAGAATACCCACCAATAGTTTGATGTCTTCATTCAACCCGTCCTCGAAGTGTTTACACATGATAGCCTCAGACGAAACACATTCTTGAGCATATCTACTAAGTTTGACAAACTTTCGCTCGTAATCGGTAACTGACATAGAACCCTGTTTGAGCTTGAGAAATTCTTTTCGTTTCTGACCGATGAATCTCTAACTAATATATTTCTTGCGAAACTCAATTTGAAAGAATTCCCAAGTAATCCATTCTCTCAGCACAACTGAAACCAAGGTATTCCACCAATAGTAGGCAGAATCACGTAACAGATATATAGCACATTTTCAGCATTCATCGGGTGTGCAAGATAATTCATCAAACACACGAATGGTATTATCGAGCCAAAACTTAGCCTGCTTAGCATCATAACTGTCAGTAGCCTTGAACTCAATAGCCCCGTGCTTTTGAATTCTATCAATCGGGGGCTTGCTCAACCTCAACGGGTCAACTACTGGAGGTACCACAGGTGCAGAGGTTGTATTAGTCGAGGGTGGAGGATGTGAAATAGTCAGATTAGTCCGAATATACTGAGTAAACCAATCGTTAATCATAGCATAGAAGACTTGTTTAGCCTCATCATTTTGATTACTAGTATTCGGTTGAGAGTCCAACGGCGCTGTCCCTAGCGCGAGAGCAGGCGCTACGCTCTCTACATCATCAGCTACTGCTCAATCGGAATCAGAATTCATTACTATACGAAAAACATGTTTCAATTGTCAGAAATCATCACACTATCATGTTAATACTTTATGGCATGTATAGCTAGACTCACACACACTATGTTAGTCCTAGAATCGACTAAACCGTAGCTCTGATACCAATAAAATGTAACACCCTATAACCCGTTTCCGTCGCCGGAATGGGTTATGAAGAATTACTAATCCGAATTTCAACATTAGTACATACACATTTACATAATTTAATTAGCAGTTATACTTTAGCTAAACACCATCAAAGATAGAAATTCAACTTATATTGACATTCAAAAGTTGCCATATTCACATGGCATATATACAAAAACATCTCAAAATAACATTCACTCAAGTCTATTCTATACATGCCATACTAGTTCCAAAATATAGCAGTACCAAAAAGGCAGATAGTGTTACAAGTTGCTGACAATCCCCTCCCCGAGCAGGTAACTGGAATCAACAATCTATAAAACAGAGAAATATAATAAAAGGAGTAAGCTTTCATAAGCTTAGTAAGTTTTAAGCAATACAACAGATAAACTCAATTGTACATCAATTATCCAATTTCTCAAAAGGTCATTTCCTATATATTTATTACCTTTAGCCGAATATACACAAGCATATAATGCACACTTAGCATTCTAATTACACTTAATCTGAATTCATATGGCATAAATAAATCGAACATTTTCACATACATTCACACCTTGACTGAATATATCATAATCATAGATATAAATATATCATGTATTCACATATGTATCAAATTATACTCTTATGATTCAACTTAAATCATACTCACATATAAATACATAATACGTACCTGGCCAACTTAACGTATTGAATGTATTCATTCGTCGTTCTAACACGAGGTATCTTAGTTTTAGTCTTTTATCAAATCACCGGCATTCAGCCTGCTAGGTTTAAAAACCTGAATTCATTCACTGGCATTTCGCCTGCTAGGCTCGAGGCCCGAATAATATCTCATCGGCATTATAGCCTACTAGGCTCAAAGGACCGAATAATATCTCACCGGCATTATAGCCTGCTAGGCTCAAAGGTCCGAATAATATCTCACCGGCATTATAGCCTGCTAGGCTCAAAGGCGCGAATAGTACTGTACAATATTCAAATCAACAAGTTTTATACAACACAATCACACCAATTTGGGTACAATCATCATTCGAATATATCATCCTATACTTCATTCACTTTTATCTCATTTCGTCACTCACATTTAAATACATAATAGTTTACACGTAAAATCTTACTCATTTTCATCTAACACTATCATTTGATCATGAAAACATATCACTTTTTATTTCCAATACAAATTTTCATTCGGCCATGTACATATATGACAAGTAACACTTAATTCTCATAATTTGTCATGTCATTTTCGAATAATATTATATATATAACTACTTAAAACTTACCTCGAATATATTTGAATAGTCTCGGATCCGCTACTCAATTACTTTTTCTTTTCCTCTGTCCAACCTTGGTTCTCTATGCTCTTAAGCTAATTCAAACAAAAATTTAATTTATAAGGTCCCATTATGCTAGCTTATGACCGAATATGACAAGAAACTTAATAAATCATATATCTATTCTTAGCTCAAATATAAAATGGTCATACACATTTTTAATCACATTAAGCCATTTAATACAATTTATTTAACATTTCCTCATGTACATCTTTATGACCGAATATATATATTAAACAAGTAATTTGCCTTAACACATAATACATATAGCCTAAGTACAATATAACCTTAATGACCAAATATGAACATTACCAAAATTCCTATGACTAAACTTATAACCTTCATAGCCGAGTATTCATTTCATAATTAGCGTACATACATGAACACAAAACTTATAAGACTGTTATATAATTTGATAAACAATCACACATACAACTTGATATATATATATAATGACATGTTCGAATATACTATTATAATATCGGATACATATTGTATTCTTACCATAGCTTTCAAAGCTACACTTAACAATTGCATTTATTCCTATTAATAAACTTAAGCTATCATGAAACATTTTCCTAACTTATTACATTGCATTTTCGAATTTTCATAAATTAATATACATACACATCCAATTATCAAATCATGGACAAGTGCCGAATTACAAATTGAAATAAAATCAAAGCATAAATATTGCTATGATATAATCATATTAAAACATTTTATTTATTTATTGATCAAATTCGGGTATAATAAAATAACCCTAATTATCAATTCTCTCTTACAACACATTGTTTAAATACCACCACCTAATACACCTATACTACTATCCATGCATATCATAACCGAACTAGACACAAATTCAACCCAAACATATTAATCTTTCTCAAAAACATAATACTTATCTCAAACTTACTCTATAACTATCTAAATCATTTGAAGCATCCAACAACAAATTCTTCTTTAATTAAACACATATTCGACAATGACAATGGTAATTTAGCAAACCTTAATTTAACTTATAATTGTTCATAACACATTTAAAGCATCCATTCCATTCCATCATTTTAAACACAAGCATTACTCAACTATTATCTATGTTCACATTTGGCATTTTCACAATTACACAAACCGATTTTTTTCTATCATTCAAACTATCTATATGAACATTAAACTAGTTCAAACATCACCCATTCCTAATTATTCCTTACATCATAAAGGCAAGAACCATTCCCTTGAACATCTTCCATAGTCGAATACTCAAATAACTACCAAATTCAAAATTTTGACATGGGCAAGTAAGGGACTTAGTAACTAGCTTAATATATGCAAAAATTTCAAACACTAACATTGATTTCATACCTTAATTCAAGCTCAAAGTGATTGAATGCTATATCCCCTTTTCTTCTTTAAGGTTCGGCTACTAAGGAAGAAGATGAAACAAACATTTTGTTTTTCTATTATCTATTCTTATTTTACTTAATTTTTTTATTTCATAAATTAAACCATTACCATTATAATATTATTATATAATACATATTTTACTTATCATCATTATCATGGCCGGCCACTACAGCTAAAGTGGGAAATTTGACATGCAAATCCACTTATTTTCACCATTAATTATTTGGCCACTACAAAAATAACCTATCATATTTTTAGAAATTTTCACATAAGTCCTATTTAATAATTTCACTCACAAATGACAATATTAAAGCATGAAATTTTCACACATGCACCTTCACATATAATAAGCACAAAATGTAACATCTAATTATTTTTATGACTCAATTTTGTGGTCCCGAAACCACTTTTCGACTGGGGTCAAATTAGGGCTGTCACAGAATTTGGAAGGAAACAAGGGTTACGAACAAAACAATATTGACAAATAATAACAAGAAGAACCAAACTTGCACAAGAATTTGTTTGGGGGAAATAGAAAAAAAAGACGACAACGAACAAAAAATTATGGAAAAGGGAGAAAGAAAAAACAAAAAAAGGAATAAAATAAAATAAAAAGCGTGAAACAAAATGTGGGAATGTAAAGGATTTGGGGAATTTTCAAAACCAACACAATATTCTGATAACTTATCAGATTTTTCCCACAAAGAATTCGATTGGGCTACAACCACTACACGGTTGGCTCAAACGGAAATAACAAAAATAGTGCCAATCGCCCGCACAGGGATTCAAACACAAGACCAATGAGTAAGCTAACAGCTTACCACTGAACCAATAAGCTCATTCTATAACAAATTGAGCGAAAATAGTATTTAAGCTATAAGCTCAAAGATAGGGGTTTGGGCAAAAAGTAACAAAATTCAAACAATATGATTCGAACCCAGAACCTCGCACACACAAGCACAACATTTAATCACTGAACTAGATCAATTTACTTTACACAACTTCACAATTTTAACTCAAAAATTAGAATGTAACCATTCTAGGTTTCACTAACCCAATTTCTTCTAACCCAATTTTTGAGATGTGACATACCCTAAAAAGGACCTTAGATAAAAATAAATTGCACCTTTAGAATAGTATATAAAATTAGCTTAAATCGAAAAAAAGTTAATCTAAATCCTTATCTTGGTCCCTTTCCTTCTATTAGACAAGCTTAAACCATTCTCATACATTTATTTTTGTTTTGTCTTTTTAGAAGTTTTCGAAATAGTGTCCAACGTCTGGTACATTTTCCTTCTCTTGGCCTTGGTAATGGTGTCTGAATGTACCAAATTTGATGAGGTCAATTTGGGTATTCACCATTGGGACAACGATAATGGAGATTTGTGCATTGGAGGGCATTATGAAATTAAAGATGATATATTCATGGATTCCAAGATAAATATTTGACTACTTGCTTGAAGAAAATAGATTTCATATGCAGCAATTAAAAGAAATAGTGTCCTGTGCCACCAATGTTAAACTAGGGAACCAACCAACCCTTACATTCATGGTTGCAGTTACGCAACATGCTGCAGAAGGTTCATTGCTTAAACATAAAATATCCATCACTGACAATCAAATGTGAAAACATAATATTATCTATATGTATGTATATATAATGATATGGGTTGCAAAGTTTCTAACAAGTGGACCACTTGAAACCAAAAAATGATTGTACTTTTTTGGTGATAATTTCTATGATTAGGTGACACTTTTTACTGTTACTATATTTGTAACACCCCTAATCCATATCCATTGCTGGAATAGGGTTACGGAGCATTATCGTAAAATCGTAACTTAAAACATTTATTTCTAAACATTTCATAAATCACATCATAGTCCATTCAAACACATGCATATCGTCTGTTATTTGAGTCCTCGAGGCCTTAGAAACACTTTAAAAATAATTCGAGAATGAATTGAAAACATTTAGAACTTTATGGAAAAGGATAGAAATTTTCACACTGTAAGGGTCACACAGTAACATCCCTAACCCATATCCGTTGCCGGAACAGGGTTACAGAGCATTACCGGAGTTTACAGAACAAATACAATTAATTCATGTCTTTTACTATTCAAATCCAATTCAAATCATAATCCAATCATGTTGTCCCTTAAATGGACCCTTGAGGTCTTATTTATACATTATAAACAAGTGACACACGTCCGTGTGGTTCATATGTCCTTTCGCGAAATTTCAAATTTTTTCTTAGGTACGGGGGACACACATCCGTATGGTTCACATAGCCCAGTGACACGCCCGTGTCTTAGATTGTGTGGACATTCAATGTAAGGCACACAGTCGTGTCCTACCCTGTGCCCAAATTAGGGTAGCTACTGACTTAGGTCACGCGGCCAGCGAAATGCCTATAACATCCCTAACCTATATCCATCGCCGAAGCAGGGTTACAGAGCGTTACCAAAAATTTTCAGAACATTTACAGGCATTTCATGTTAATCACTATTCATTAACCGAGATTATTTGAAACATCCCTTAAATAGACCCTCGAGGACCAATACGAGCTTTAGAAACAAGTCGAGAATTAATCAAGACAAGAATTTTTTTGTAACTTTTTAAAATTTTTCCAAGGTGTAGGGCTCACACGCCCGTGTGGTCCAAGGGACACGCCCGTGTTGAAGGCTGTGTTTGACCCCGTGTAACTCAATAACTTGCACACACGGCCATGCCACACACCCATGTGTTAGGCCGTGTGGTTAATTAATTCAATTTGAATCAGGTGTAGGTTTCACATGGCCAAGACACGCGCCCGTGTTTGAGGCTTGTGGCACACACAGCTGAGGCACACGCTCGTGTCTCTTCCCATGTGCCAATTCTGAGCATGCTGTTTCTCAAAATTAAGGTGCAGGGGACAGACGGCTTAACCACATGCCATGTTACCAAGCCATGTGTCATATACGATCTAGGAACATGCCCATGTGTCTGCCCATGTGGACAAAATAAAGACATTTCTAGCTTTATTTCTCACCCAAAATTTCACCCAAGAACTACACTTAAATCACACATACAAATACCAACCATTTCAAGCATTCAAGAGAAGCAAACTCTATCATTCAACATGATATACCATCACAAGCATTCATATTTACAATCTTACTCTTTAATAAGCAAAATTGTTTCCCCTTTCTTAATCAAACAATATATACTACCTATGTTATCACCATAACATGAACTTAAATACATATATAAATGTACCAAAACATAATCATCACTAGTCATTCCAATGGCTAGATTACAATAATCATTTACATTTTCATGCCATTATGGCCAACATAACCTATACATGCCATTACAATAATAATTGATTTATCATATATATACCGACATAGGCCGATGGATAGTGCTTGTGATCTTCGCCAAGCTTCCAATCGAACGAGCTTCCAATTTACTCTAAAACAGGGGAAAATAAAATAGAGTAAGCATATAATGCTTAGTAAGTTCATATAACATGGTAGTTAACTTACTATTCATCCTATTTGGGGTAACTAAGTAAGACAATTCAACCACTTTGATCTCATGCCCTACACACATCCTCGTTGCCCTTGTTAGTCATAAATTCCATAGTAACATCAAGACATGTATGGGCTTAACAACAATCAAGTTCCCATTCACATATGCTTTCCACAACTTGTATTTATTTAACATGTATAGACCATCTCTTATTATTATAAGTATAGCTTCATAGTAGTTCGTTTGAGTTTAGATCATTTCATGTCAGGACTTTACTCATTTTATTCGAGTATTAAGGTTACACAAGTAGTATACATTCAAGGTGTGCTGGTCTATGATCAAAGATGAACATTCTCATCAAGTAGTTTCCATATACAAATATCATCTTCTTGAATTTCATGTAATATTCTTTTCATGGCATATTTCCATATCATACGTATCATTCCATGTCAATTTGTTTTAAATTCATGTTTTCCCTTGTCAGAACTTTACTGATAACGTAATTTATACATATTTTTACCCCATGTTTAACGCATTTTATGGATGATTTTTCATTAGAATTGGTGAATTCGATGCTCCTAATGCTTTAATTTCATGTTTTACACTTAGGAGAGCCTAGGAGAGTGAAAGGAACAAGAAACGGGCCAAAAATGGAGAAAATGGGCTTGGACCTCCTCACACGAGCAGACCACACAGCCGTGTCAATTTGTCAGGCTCGAGAACAGCCTGAAGTAATTGCACACGGGCGTGTCCCTGCCAAGCCCAAGTTGAGTCCAATTCGGAAAAGGCTAATTTTGAGGGCTTTTAGGCATTCCAAAGCCTATAAATACACCCTAGAGAAGGAAGAAAAGAGAGGACAGGGTAGGGGGTAAGGAATTACTCCAAGAAAGCTGATTGATTCATCTTAGAAGTTGGATTCATCATCAAGACTGAAGATCTCTCCTCAATTCCCCTTCAGGAGTTTTAGGTTTTCTTATGTTCTTTATTATTCTGAGATGTTTTCTTATTTAGTTATGAACTAAATCCCCTAAATACCTAAGGGGAATGAAACCTAAGACGAATCTTGTTATTATTTTCTGAATTGTATGATAAATATTTGACTTGTTCTTAGTTCTTGTTTTGATATCCTAGGATACTGATTCAAGATAAGCTCTTATTCAGAGGAGGAATAGACCCTGTTTAAGAGTACATTTGTCATAATTAAGTGGAGTTGATTGCGCGCCTAGACATAGGGCGACAAGATTTTGCTGGATTAGGGTGAAACCTAATAAGGGGATCCATAGATCGAGTTAATGCAACCCTAGAGTGTTAATTAGAGAAAAGTCTCAATTATTCAATCTGGGGATTAGACGTTATTAGTCTTGAATATGGATAATAACATAACTTAGGGATCTCTACGGAACAAGTTAAATGAATAAATCGTCCGATTCGGAGCCAGAATAACAAGTACAGTCTAGGTGGATTTTTCCTTAGGTATTGTCTTCATTCAATCGATTTTTCCAAAAGTAATTCCCCAATTCCATTCTCTGTGGTTCTTAGTTTAGATAATTAGTTAGTTAAAATAAAAACCTCTTTTTTCTTAGGCTAGATAATAAAAAGACAGTCATTACTAGTACTTTTAGTTCCTTTGGTTACTATACTACTGTTCAATAGGTACACTTGCCTACATCGCGATAATAGTTAGATCAAGAACGAGTAATTATAAATATTTAAAACCTATCACGAAATTACGCGATCAAGTTTTTGGCGCCGTTGCCGGGGAATTGAAATATTCGGAACGCTCAATTTTTATTACTTTATCCATTTATTTTTTATGCACTTTAATTTATTATTATTTATTAATTTACTTTTTCCTTCTCTTGGCAGGTTTTTATAGTTTATGACTAGAAGAAATCCGTCAGGGCCATTACTTTTTGACGAAGAAATCAATCGTACAGTTCGCAGAAATCAAAGAGAAATAAGGCGAATCTTAAGATACACAGAGAATGAGCAAGAAGACAATACTCAACCCCCAACCAAAGTGATGGCTGAAAACCAAGGCAATCAGCTACCTCATGCAATTGCGGCTAATCAAAATCTTGCTCCACGCACTATGTATGATTATGATAAACCTTCTTTAACCGGAACTGAATCGAGCATAGTTAGACCTGCTATAGTTGCAAATACTTTTGAATTAAAACCTAACACTATTCAAATGATACAGCAATATGTTCAGTTTGATGGTTTGCAGGATGAGGATCCCAACGCTTATTTAGCCAACTTCTTAGAACTACGCAATACATTTAAAATTAATGGTGTCTCTGATGATGTCATTCGTCTTCGGTTATTCCGTTTTTCATTGAGGAACAAAGCTAAACATTGGTTGAACTCGTTACCACGAGGGTCAATTACTACTTGGGAACAAATGACCGAAAAATTTTTACTAAAATATTTTCCGCCGGCTAAAACGGCTAAATTATGTAATGATATCTTTTCTTTTGTGCAGATGGATTTAGAAACACTCTACAATGCATGGGAGAGATACAAGGACCTTTTGAGAAGGCACCCTCACCATGGGTTACCACATTGGCTACAGGTTCAAACGTTCCATAATGTCTGAATCCTTCGACTCAAGAAATGGTTGACACAGCTGCTGGTGGAACCATCAATAATAAAACACCTGAAGATGCCTATGAGTTTATAGAGGAGATGTCACTGAATAACTATCAATGGCAAGTCATGAGGACAAAGCCAACGAAAACAACCGGTGTTTATAACGTCGATTCGGTCACTATGCTCTCTAATTAGGTAGAACTCTTAAATAAAAAAGATTGATGGTTTTCTTAGTTCTTCACAGGTTCATCCAGTAATGCAGTGCGAAGTAAGTAGAGGTGGAACAAGCCATTCGGAATACCAACCTTATGGCCAGAACATGGATAATGAGCAATTAAACTATATGGGTAATAATCCTCGACCTCAAAACAATCCATATAGTAACAATTACAATGTAGGTTGGAGGAACCACCCTAATTTCTCATGGAGCGGTCAAGGAAATCAAAGACCAAAACCACCTCTAGGCTACCAATAACCACCCAACCAACAGGAAAAGAAGCCGAACCTTGAAGAGATGCTCTCAAAGTTTATTTCGGTGTTAGAAACTCATTTCCAGAACACCGAGATAGCACTTAAAAATCAACAAGCGTCAATCCAAGGGCTCGAAACTCAGATAGGCCAGCTTTCCAAACTAATTTCTGAATGACCACAAGGTAGCTTACCAAGTAATACTGAACCCAACCCAAGGGAACAACTGAACATAATTAATATTCAAGATGAAGAAGAAGTTGTTGAGCCTGAACCAGAACCAAGACAAGAAACTGTGGTAAACAAAGGTCAAGGTGAGGTAGAAACAATAAAAACAAAACAGTGAATGTCGAATATATACCTCGTGTGCCATACCCCAACGCGACAAGGAAAGACCGCTTAGATGAAAAATTTGGTAAATTCCTTAAACTCTTAAAACAATTACATATTAACTTACTGTTTATTGAAGCCCTATCACAGATGCCAAACGCAATGAAATTTTTAAAGGAACTTTTAGCAAATAAGTGGAAGTTGGACGAGGCGTCACACGTGGAGCTAAACGTAGTTTGCTCAGCTATTCTCCAAAATAGACTACCAATCAAACTAAAAGATCCAGGGAGTTTTACAATTCCTTGCTTAATTGGTAGGTTAGATGTTAATAATGCATTAGCTGATTTAGGGGCTAGTATTAACGTCATACCCTACAAAATGTTTAAGCAATTAGGTCTCGGGAAACCCAAACAAACTAGGATGAGCATTCAATTAGCAGATAAAACTATAAGGTTCCCTAGGGGTATTATTGAAGATGTACTAGTTAAAATCGATAAATTTATATTTCCCGTTGACTTTATTGTTCTAGATATAGAGGAGGATAGCAACACTCCTTTAATACTGGGAAGGCCCTTTTTAGCAACTGCTAAAACGATTATTGATGTTGGCACAGGTGAACTCACACTCCTTGTGGGAGATGAAACAATCACCCTTCAAGCTCGCAATTCTGGCAACACATCGGGAATTAAAGGTGATCGTTTAACCTATTCTCCTAGAACTAACAATATGGTACAACCTACTTTACAGGAAATGAGTTTGAAGGAAGCACACGAGTCATTCTCAAGCAATAGTAGAGGACCTGTTCATGAAGATCGAAGATTACAAATCGAGGAACTCAATGAATGGCGGACGCATAAACCAAGAACACCCAACAAACTGAGTCTACAACAGAACGAGCTCAATACCTTTCCAAATCAACTTAAGATTAAAGATAGAGTCTTATTAGATGCTGTAGATGCCCACATTGTCGTTACCACACTGAATGAAGAAATCCATCTTACGGTACTTAGTATCTTTCCATTCGGTACGGTCGAGGTAAGGCACTCCAAGTTTGGCACTTTTAAGGTAAACAACACCCGTTTAAAACCTCATTTTGATGAGATTGATGATAGGAATGAGGAGTATAAACTCCTCAAACCACCATGATTATTCAACGGAGAGGTAAGTCAAGCTTAGACTATAAATAAGCGCTTCTCGAGAGGCAACTCCAGCACTAACTGTATTAACTTCTTTAAAAATTTACTCTTCAACATCTAACTTACTAACGGAGCTCTCGAATATAGGATTTCCACAGAGACACGGCCAAGCACACGGGCGTGCTTATGGCCATGTAAAAATAGGGCAAGGATTTCCCCAAACATGAGCTACGATAAAACGCCACGGCTGTGCAACATGGCTGTGGTCGAGCCTGCCAAAACAACACGGGTGTGTGACACGCCCGTGTGGGAGACCCGTGGTTGAAACTGAGAAACTAGCACGGGCATGCGACACGCATGTGTCTAACACTCGTGGTCAAACCTGTAAAATTAACACGAGCGTGGAGAGTTCACACACGGGCGCAGAAGAAGCGAATGAAGCTAGACACGGCCATGCGACACGGCTGTGTGAACCCACACACCCAAGGAACACGGGTGTGTCCTAAATGTCAGACGTGCCGAAATTCAAAATTCGCGAATCACACGGGCTGAAATTAGGGAACAAGGGTGTGTGCCCTGGCCGTGTGGCCCAAAATCTATAAATACCCTGCACTATTCACTTTCTTTCCTATTCAAAAACCCTAACCCTAGCCGCTGCAACTCCACACGGCCTTCCTGCCACGCCCGTGTGCCGCTTCCCATTCTATTTTTGACGCTTAATCTCTCTCCCTTAGCGTTTGTTTACTCTTTGCAGTTATATTTTACTTATTACTAATGCTTATTATTAGCATAATCTTCATTGCTTTCGAACTATTTTTCATTTTGCTCATTATTTTATCATTTAGTTTGCATTCTTAGGTTAGTTATCATACATTTCGTTTTAAATCGAGTTATTAGGAAACCCTCATACCTATGACTTTACTATGCTTATTCTCATGATATTTCTATTCCAATGTCTATCATTTAATATGCATTCTTTGATTATTTATCATACATCTCATGTTTAAACAAGTTGCTACGAAATCCTCACTCATTTGTCATACACATGCCATTATTACGCCCATTCTCATGCTATTACAATGATAATGTCACAAAATTATTATATTAGTTATGTTTGGTTGTGCCTGAAATTCTGCTTTTTATTTGAAAATTGTATCCCTTTTACTTTGACCACTCATTAAGATGACTTGATGATTCTAATCGCAGGTACCATGTCATTTTCACGAGGAAAGAAAACCGCCATACCTGCCTCGAAGAAAAGGAAGAGAATGTCATCTTTCGCGGGCCCAACCATGGAAATTCGTCACCCTCTCCTACAGTTCCCTCGAGGGCCCCAGGAAGAGGTTTTCCAAATACTTTAGGCCCAACCCTTAATTGCGGGCTGCTGTATCGACTGGGCTGCCGTAGAATAAGTTCAATTGGCTTATGCGATTTGGGCACTCCTAAACACTGACCCTTGGGAGCTGTTCTTTGGGATCATTAAACCAACATACCTCGAGGTCACGATGGAACTATGCTCAATGTTCCATCTTCAGACTATAATGACAAATTACGATGATCTCGGCACGATCCAGTTTCGCCTAGGCGGGTTAGTCCACCAGCTAAGCGTGCCAGAGTTCGGTGCTACACTAGGCTTATATATGGAAGAGTTCAAGGAGGAAAATGAACTACATGCTCTCACTCACCACATACACTTTTCTCCCTCGAAGTGCCGGCACACTTTGGCCCCTAGCACAGCCTCCTACAATCCTAGCCACTCCAAGGCATCAATTCTCCCACCATCCCTGAGCTACCTACATGCCATTTTAGCTCATACAATTATAGGGAGGCGAGAGAGCACTGGCATCGTCAACACTCACGATGCCTACTTCTTACAGTGTATGTCGTACGGGCACGTCATCGACGTTGCCTACTTCATCGCCCTCGTGATTCAGCACCAAACGGAGTGGCATAGGAAAGGGGTCATCTCTATTGGCCCCTATGTAGCGATTGGGTTGACACTCCGGGCTCCTCTACACCGCAGCCCAAGAATCATCCTTGACCCTCATTGGCCAGATGTCTCCAAAAGGCATCTCACACATGCTTAGCATGAGAATGATCGAGAGGCACCGAGGAACCTACCCTCCTCAATATCGTCTGCCCAATCCACTGAGGAGGAGGCCTACGAGGACTTTCCTGATTATGTTCCTTTACAGTACGAGGACCCACCATCCCAGTCGCCATCACCCTCTCGTCCAGTTCATGCGGCGGTTTCATATGCTGACATCTCTGAGCACCTCATTCGATTTGAGCAGCAGTGTTTTCAACGATTTGACAACATTGATGCTACTCTACAGCAGATTTGTCAGCACCTCCACATCTAATTGCCAGTCCCACCTCGCAAACCATCCAGCGATGAAGATGTTTAAAAACATTTATTTATTATTTATTATTTTTAATTTTTATTAAAGCTACTTTTTATTTTTATTAGATTTTAAAAATTCTATTTTTAATTATTAATTTCGATTATTTCTTTTTGAGTAATTATTCTTCCTAATATCCCATAAAAAGTTTCTGATTTTATCACAGTTATATAGAGCTCTTAAGCTCATCACAACATAGGAACTAAAACTCCACTAGGAAAGGTTCTCCACAACTGCCATGTCCTGCTCGCCCATGACCATAGCTACCACTAGAGATAATATCCTTTTGGTGCAGGACTTATGGCCTAATGAACCTCTACGACCACTGGAGTATCCTCCTCCACTCTCAAATCGATTACTCTCTAGAACTCCAGTTCGAGGAATTCATCATACAGGAAGTTTCACTTCTCTCCCTATCTTATTTTTATACTCTAATATCTATCTTTGTACATTGAGGGCAATGTACATCTTAAGTGTGGGAAGGTATTTATTTCATTATCAGAAAAATCCCTCAATGACTGCCTTGTTCTCTTAAAAAGCTCTCATATCATATTTAGGATAAATTTTGATTGATTTATGATTTTGATTGATATATCTTGACTTAAGACATAGGCATTTTTGCATTGATTGTTTAAACTTTAAGACATTAGAGAATCAAGCATGATAAGTTGATTTTTAAGAATTTAAAATTTTAGGTTGTTTCCCCAAAATTTTGGTATTACTTTGAGTTGGGATTCACAATTTTAAACATCAAAAAGCCATAATTTTTGTGAGATTTTTGAGCCTTTTGAGCATCTATTAATTCTTTCATGCTCACTTTTATTATTGCTTTGAGTGCATCAGTAGTGAACTGTTATTCTAGAACTTGCTTGATTATTCAGGTTGAGACCGCACCATTTGATATATGTCAAAATGATTAAGGCACTTAGGATTAACCCACTCATGCCATGAAAATCCTACCTCCACAATTAACCACTAGTGAACCCCTTTGAGCCTAACAAGCCATTTCTTGTATTACCCTTAATATTAACCTTTAACCAATTATTGTTAAAATCCCCTAAATTAATTTAAGCCCCATTTTTGTCGAGATTTGAATTGAAATAGTTACTTAGGTATGTTTTATTCTACTCTGTAATTTGACTTGTTCTTAAAAAAAACATGTATACATATTAGTAGTGATCTTCTGTTTGTAAGCTTCAGAAGTTAAATTCCTTAGTTTGAGAAGAAGCTCTGTTGTACACAAGTGATGATTAACTCTTTTTCTAGTTAGGTAATTTTTCAATTCAATCTCAATTCTAACCCTTTCTTTCAGCTTGTGACCACACGGCCTAACCAAACCTCATTACAACCCTCTAAAGACCTTTTTGATTGATGTATCATCTTAAATTATAGTGGTGGAGATTTGATTTTCATGTAAGCCTATGGTAATGACTTCATTATTGACTATTGAGTGCTTCATTTATTATCCTTAAACAGCTCGAGTGATTTGAGTGAATTTGTAGTGAGGATGTGAAACTCTGTGATATTCTAAATCAAAGGTAATTACTTAAATGAGGAGAGACACCTATGTTTGCATGATTAAATACTCAACTTGGAATGTTTGAAACTTTTATGTTCTTTTAGTTGAATTCTCAATGTATGATTACCTATGGCTTATTTTGAGATATTATCGATAGAAATTATAAGTTGAAAAGAATTTATTTTGATTATGAGTTGAGAATTTTGCTTGAGGACAAGCAAATGCTTAAGTGTGGGGGTATTTGATAAATCGTAATTTATACATATTTTTACCCCATGCTTAACACATTTTTTGGATGATTTTTCATTAGAATTGGTGAATTCGATGCTCCTAATGCTTTAATTTCATGTTTTACACTTAGGAGAGCATAGGAGAGCGAAAGGAACGAGAAACATACCAAAAATGGAGAAAATGGGCCAAAGTACGAAATCAACATGGCCTGGACCTCCTCACACGAGTAGACCACACAGTTGTGTCAATTTGGTAGGCTCGAGCACGGCCGTGTCCCTGCCGAGCCCAAGTTGAGTCCAATTCAGAAAAGGCTAATTTTGAGGGCTTTTAGGCATTCCAAAGACTATAAATACACCCCAGAGAAGGAAGAAAAGAGAGGACAGAGTAGGGGGTAAGGAATTACTCCAAGAAAGCCGATTGATTCATCTCAAAAGCCAGATTCATCATCAAGACTGAAAATCTCTCCTCAATTCCCTTTCAGGAGTTTTGGGTTTTCTTTATGTTTTGTATTCTTTATTATTCTGAGATGTTTTCTTATTTAGTTATGAACTAAATCCCTTAAATACCTAAGGGGAATGAAACCTAAGACGAATCTTGTTATTATTTTCTGAATTGTATGATAAATATTTGACTTGTTCTTAATTATGTCTTCTTAATTCTTGTTTTGATATCCCAGGATACTGATTCAAGATAAGCTCTTATTCAGAGGAGGAATAGACTCTGTTTAAGAGTACATTTTTCATAATTAAGAGGAGTTGATTGCCTAGATATAGGGTGACAAGATTTTGCCAGATTAGGGTGAAACCTAATAAGAGGATCCATAGATCGAGTTAATGCAACCCTAGAGTGTTAATTAGGGAAAAGTATCGGTTATTCAATCTAGGGATTAGACGTTATTAGTCTTGAATATGGATAATAACATAACTTAGGGATCTCTACGGAACAAGTTAAATGAATAAATCGTCCGATTCGGAGCCAGAATAACAAGTACAGTCTAGGTGGATTTTTCCATAGGTATTGTCTTCATTCAATCGATTTTTCCAAAAGCAATTCCCCAATTCCATTCTCTGTACGTTCTTAGTTTAGATAATTAGTTAGTTGAAACAAAATCCTTTTTATTCTTAGGCTAGATAATAAAAAGACAGTCATTACTAGTACTTTTAGTTCCTTTGGGTTCGACAATCCGGTCTTGCTAAAACTATACTACTGTTCGATAGGTACACTTCCCTATATCGCAATAATAGTTCGTTCAAGAACGAGTAATTATAAATATTTAAAACCTATCATGAAATCACGCGATCATTTACCCATTAAATTTATTCAAAATATTGAAGGATACACAGGTAGTACACCCAAGGTGTACAAATCAGAATCTGTCAATTCATGTCCAACAGTACCCTTACGGTACAATTTTCAGAGATTACACTTTCGAGCTACATATGTATACAACAGGATTACCAATCCAGGCTAAATCCTTTTTATGCAATATGCTCTAAAGAGCTTGATCTGGATTACCCGTCCGGGCTAAATCTAATCCATAACATATGCTCGAGAGGACTTATATTAGGATTACCCGTCTGGGCTAAATCCTTTCATAAATGAGGTCAATAGGATTACTCGTTCGAGCTAAATCCTGTCAGCAACAAATGCAAGACCTCATTCATTTTGAGAAATCACGCATCCATCGATATTCCATTTATTCAACCGGGATTGAAACACTTTTCAACCATTACAAGGAAAGTAGTCAATCTCATATATTCATGCATTTATGCAACTCAAATGTTCACATTCAACTCAAGCATAAAATTAACATTTTTATTGTTTATCATTTGTCGGGCATTATAATTGATCGGGCACTCTCATTTATCGGGCTTTAACGAGTATGTGATCATTTCACATTTGTATGGCTATTATACAATTCATAACACAACATTTAATTCAAACATAAAAACATATACAATTCAATTACATGAACTTACCTCGACAATTGTTCGTGTACGAAAAATCCACTAATCCGACCTTTTCCTCTATTCCTTGTTCTAACTACAAATGTGGTCTATCCGGATCTATATGAGTAAATTTATCATTAGTTTATCACATTTTATATTCATGTGAACTAAATTTTCATCCTAGGAAAGATTACCATTTTGGCCCTAAGTTTTCCATAAATTCTAATTGTCCCTAGGCTCAGAAAATGAAATTCATGAAATCCGACCCTCTACCCATGCCTAACCAAAATATACATAAAACTTTTACAGTACATACATTTTTCAAATTTCAGCATTTTCCATGGATTTTCACCATTTTTCATTTTAGTCCCTAAATCATGTTTCATGAAAAATCACTTTGTAAAAGTTGTTTATCTATTATCAATGTTTCATTTTCTACCATAAATTTTAAATTTCCAGTATATACATCCTTGACCCAATTTTTATACCTTGATAACTTTTCAAATTAATCCCCCAAATAGATAGTTTAGGCTATCCCGATTTCAAAAATATCAAAATTACTAAAAACAGGACAAGAAAACTTACCCAATTTGGCCGTGAAAGTTTTTTCTCTCTCTCCTAGGGTTTCCAAGTTTATTTTGGGGAAGAAGATGAGAAAATATGATTTTTATTTTGTTTTCATCTTTTTAATTAACTAACTTAGTTGAATTCCAATTTAGTCCCTAGCATTTTTTCTCATTTTTCAAGGATGAATCATCCAAAAATATCTACATACTTTTTATCAATGGTGTAATTACCACATAAGGACCTTAAGTTTTGAATTCCATAGCTATTTGATCCTTCTAGCTACTAGAATCCAACTTTTGCATTTTATGCGATTTAGTGCTTGTAATTAAGCACATAATCGGTAAATTTTTGTTATCAAAATTTTAACATGACAATTCTAGTATAATATGGATCATATAATAAAATAAAAATAAATTATATTTTCTGGCTCAAATTTGTGGTCCCGAGACCACTGTTCCAATTTCATCGAAAGAAGACTGTTACAACTCCAATGTGCTAGGCCGTATGGACAATTTAATTTTCAAAAATAGGTGCAAGTTTCAAACGGCCAAGACACACGCCTGAGTGTTCGGCTGTGTGTTTCACACAACTGAGACACACACCCGTGTCTCTACTCATGTGACTAATTCTAAGCATTCTGTTTCTCAATTTTTAAGATGCAAGGGACACACGGCTAAACCACACACTCGTGTGCATGGCTGTGTGTCACACATGGTTGAGACACACGCCCTTGTGTCTACCCGTGTGAACAAAATAAGGCTATTTCCAAGCCTTATTTCTCACCCAAATTTTACCTTGTACTTACATTAATACTTGCATACATATATCAACCAATTCAAGATGTTAAAACCAAACCAACACTAAGATTATAATTGATATATCATCACATGTATTCAAACTTTCCTTTTGAAAGACATATATGTTTACCATAATTCAATCTAATCACACCAAGAACACGTGTATTAATCATATTATAATCTCAAGTATATACTTATTAAATATACCATTACTAGCCATTCTAATGGCTAGCTTAAAAACAACCATTTGCATGCCAACATTGGCCAAGTTAGCCTATACATGCCATTATACCAAAACAAGTTTGCTATTTATACCAAAATGAGTTGAAGGATGGTATGATGATGCTTTGACCGATTCCAACCTTTATGAGCTTCCGAGCACTACAACATAGATAAAAAGAAAGCCAAGTAAGCATTTCAAATGCTTAGCAAATTCGTTGTAACACCCTAACCCGTATTCATCGTCAGACTAGTGTTAGGGTTAAAGGCATTATCAGACAATTTAGAACATTTAACATTCATTTCATAAACATTATAGCATCAGAGATCAAACATCAATGTAGAGTCCTTTATATAGGCCATCGAGGCCTTAAACATGTATTATAAAAGGGTCGGGACTAAACCGAACACATACAAAATTTTTCCAGAACTTAAAACATTTTTCAAACAAGTACAAGTCACACACCCGTGTGAACAAGCCGTGTGCCTCACACTGCATTAGAAATGCGTGTGTGTCTAAACCATGTTAAAATAGGGCATACCTACTGACTTGCTCACACAACCACAAGACACGCCTGTGTGCTTTGGCCGTGGTCAAATCTAACTTAGGCTACACGGCTAGCCACATGCCTGTGTACCTTGGCCGTGGTTGAATTTGACTTACAATTGAAGGGTACCCCAGGGGACAAATGACCGTGCAACATAGCCGTGTGTCGTACACTGCTGAGACACACGCCCGTGTCCCTGCCCGTGTGGACAAAAATAAGCCATTTCAATAGCTAACTTGCCACCCCAAATGGGTCAAACCTATAAGTACCAAACTAAGCATATTTACACAACAAGTTTAGCCAAATTCTAAACCAAACCTTACAACATTCATAACGTAATGTTATCAACCATTTACATGCTTAGCAACTCAACTCAAATGTGCCAAAACATAAGTCCAAATCATAACAAAACATATGGTCTCATAATCTCTAAACTCATGACCAAATCTCATACCAAAACTTACCAAAATTACCATTTCTCTTAGCCATTCATGAACACATCAAATACATTGTTTTCCATCACATTTCATATACCAAGATCAAAACATAAACACAACCATATAAAACCATATCACATGGATAAATATAAACATTACAAAACCTATCCAAAGTACTTCTAGCCTATACATGCCATACTTTACTAGATACATTTTCAAAAGGTACCGAAATGAGATTCGATAGTGTAGTGACGATCCTCGACGATCCCCAAGCTCACAGTTGCTTCGATATCTATAAGAACAATGCACACATACACAAAGTAAGCTTTCAAAAGTTTACTACTCATGCCAAAAATCATCGACAGTCTATAAAATGTAAAACATCAACACTGGGGTTCTTATTAATTCTCAATTCATATATAAATTCTATGAACTTCATATGCGAAACATCATCTATCACATAGGCATCATACATACCTGAACTGTCCCGTATTTATTCATTTTCTTTCTCACCTCTTGTTCAAATATTTTAAGACTTTCCGAAGATTATTCATGCTTTAACATCCACACACTTAGTGCTTTAAGGATTAGCCGAAGTTAGAACGATTCTGCACACTTAGTGGCATTTCAATTAACTGAAGCTATCTCAGTATCGCACACTTAGTGCCTCAAATAGCCGAAGCTATTTTGAATCACAGACTTAGTGAAAAATACCATTGATTTATCATCGTATTCAACCATAATCAATCATATATATACAATCTATGTATAATCCAAGCATCAAAAATATATTTGTAACATCATGTTTTACATATGAACTTACCTCGTACTCAAAATTGTAAACTCAGACTATTTACCCTATAATCTTTGACTTTCCTTGGTTTACGTTCGAATTCCACTTTTCTTGATCTTAATCAAAGACCACAAATGCCAAACCCTAAGCAAACTTTTCTCTTTTTTTTTTTGTATTCTCGGCTAATGACGAACATAAAATGATCCATTTTCATGCATTTGTTTTATTATTATTAACATATTAACTAAATTCCCATTTTACCCTTTGTTATAAAACTATTAAATCAATAAACATAAGGCCATTTATGTCAACTCATGCTTTCAATGGTCTATTAACATAATAAGGACCTAATACTTAAAGAGCCAAATCAATTAGGCACTTTTAACATCTAGCACACAGGTTTTATATTTTACATGATTAGGTTCTTTTTTATTAAATTAAGCACCAAACATTCGAATTTTCATATGAGACTTTCACACATGCTAATTCACACATCATAAACACAGGAAATAAAATTTAAACATTTCTCTAACTCGGATTTGTGGTCCCGAAACCACTATTCTGACTAGGGTCTAAACCAGATTGTTCCAATTCTCCCCCTTTAGGGATTTTCGTCCCCAAAAATCTTAACAGATTCGAATATTGCTGTCCCATAGCATCTTCAGGCTCCTACGTGGCCTCTTCAATATCGTGTCGATGCCACATCACTTTTACTAATGAAATTTTCTTATTTCATAGTTCTTTAACCTTGCGAGCTAATATACGGTTCGACTTTTCTTTGTAAGTCATATCAGTTTGAATTTCAATCTCAGACGGGGAAATTATATGCGACGGGTCAGATCTGTATAGTCGAAGCATCGATATGTGAAACACATCATGAATCTTTTCTAACTCTGGTTGGAACAGCAATCTATATGCTACCGGCCCAATAAGCTCGATAATTTTATTCGGCCCGATGAACCTTGGACTCAATTTGCCTTTCTTACCGAACTGAAGCACTTTCTTCCTGGGAGACACTTTCAAAAACACTTTATTGCCGATCTCAAACTCAATGTCTTTTCTTTTCAAATCTGCATATGATTTCTGACGATTAGAAGCTATTTTTAGACTATCTCGGATCACTTTCACTTTCTGTTCAAGTTCTTTTATCAAATCAACCCCGTGAATTTTATTTTCGCTAAGCTCTGTCCAATAAAAAAGTGTACGGAATTTGCAACCATATAAAGCTTCGTAGGGTGCCATTTTAATGCTCGACTAAAAACTGTTATTATAAGCGAATTCGATCAAAGGCAAATATTGTTCCCACGTACCTTCAAACTCAAGAATACAATATGTTGAGATGTCTTTGAGCATCTGAATAATCCGCTCGGATTGACCGTCCGTTTGCAGATGAAAAGAAGTACTGAAATGCAATTTAGTAACTAGAGCATCTTGCAACTTTTTCCAGAATCGTGATGTAAATCTTGGATCTCTGTCTGATACAATAGATAATGGCACATCGTTCAATCTCACAATACTGGAAATGTATAACTCAACCAACTTATCTAGCGAGTAATTAGATCGTACCGGAATAAAATGGGCTGATTTCATCAATTGATTAACTATAACCCAAATAGCATCTTGGTTTCTTGGATTCAGTGGTACAACTGAAACAAAATCCATTGTCACTCGATCTCATTTCCATTCCAAAACCATAATCGGTTGTAACAAATTAGATGGCACCTGATGTTCAGCTTTAACTTGCTGACTGATCAAACATTTAGAAACAAATTCAGAGATATCTCTTTTCATTCCGGACCACCAATAATGCTGTTTCAGATCATTATACATTTTCGTACTACCAGGATGCACAGATAATCGACTATTGTGAGCTTTATTCAAAATCATCTGAATTAACTCCGGATTTCTCGGAACACAAATTTGATCTCGGAATCTCAAACGATTATCTTTATTAACTCTGAATTCTGAATCAGACTCTACATAACACTGAGCTCTTTTAGCTAAAATCTCATTATCAATCTTTTCAGCTTCGATAATCTGCTGTAAGAACAAAGGTCTTACTTTCAATTCAGTTAGAATTGAACCATCATCAGACAGAACCAAATGCGCATTCATCACACGCAAAGCAAACAACGATTTTCGACTCAAGGCATCAGCAACAATATTTGCTTTTCCCGGATGATAATCAATCACAAGTTCGTAGTCTTTTAGCAGTTTTAACCGTCTTCTTTGTTGCAGATTCAGATCTTTCTGAGTCATCAGATATTTCAAGCTCTTATGATCAGAATATACATGACATTTCTCACCGAGCAGGTAGTGATGCCAAATCTTTAGAGCAAACACAATCACGGCTAACTCAAGATCGTGTGTCAGATAGTTCTTTTCGTGTGGCTTCAACTGTCTCGAAACATAAGCGATGACTTTGCCCTCTTGCATTAGAACACATCTCAGACCGATCAACGAAGCATCACTGTATATCATAAATTCTTTACCCGATTCGGTTTGTACTAATACAGGAGCTTCAGTCAACAAAGTTTTCAACTTATCAAAACTATTCTGACACTTTTCAGACCACACCAATTTTACATCTTTCTGAAGTAGTTTTGTCAACGGAGTCGCAATCATCAAAAAACCTTTTATGAATCTTCTATAATAACCAGCAAGTCCCAGCAAACTGCAGACTTCAGAGACATTCCTCAGAGGTTTCCACTCCAAAATAGCTGAAATTTTGCTCGGATCAACTCAGATACTAGAGGCTGATACAATATAACCCAAAAAACCAACTTCTCACAACCAGAATTCACAGTTACTGAACTTTGCATACAACTATTTATCTCACAGAATCTGTAGCACTAATCTCAAATGCTCGGCATGTTCGGATTCATCACGTGAATAAATCAATATGTCATCAATGAATACAACAACAAATTGATCTAGATATGGCCTAAAAATTCTATTCATCAAATCCATAAAAATAGCAGGTGCGTTAGTCAAGCTGAAAGGCATAACTATAAATTCATAGTGGCCGTACCTCGTTTTGAAAGCAATTTTTGGAATGTCTGAGTCTTTCACTCGCAACTGATAATAGCCTAATCTCAAATCTATTTTCGAAAACATAGCGGCTTCTTTCAACTGATCAAACAAATCATCAATTCGAGGAATAGGATACTTATTCTTCATAGTCACTTTATTCAACTGACGATAATGATACATATTCTCATCGTACTGTCTTTTTTTTTCACAAATAGAATCGGAGCACCCTAAGGTGAGAAACTTGGTCTAGCAAACCCTCTGTCTGTTAACTCATACAACTGAGACTTTAATTATTTTAGTTCGGTCGAGCCATTCTATACGGAGCTATCGAAATCAGAGTAGTACCAGTTACCAATTCAATGCCAAATTCTACTTCTCTAATCGGAGGTAATCCCGGAAGTTCTTTAGGAAACACATCAAGGAACTTACATACAACAAGCACTGATTGAACTCTCTTTTCTGACACTTTCGAATCAATCACATAAGTAAAGTAGGCTTCACAGCCCTTTCTCACAATACTCAAAGCTTTCATTGAAGATATCACAGCAAGCAATCCATTCAAATCACTAGATTCAATTCTGACTATTTCATCATTTTTGCATTTCAAATCAATAGTTTTCTGTTTGCAGTTCACAACAGCATCATGCAAAGTTAACCAATCCATACCCAGAATTATATCAAATTCATCAAAAGGTAACAACATTAGATTAGCCGGAAAGCAAGTGTCTCGAAACATTAACGAGCAATTCTTGTAGACTTTATCAACCAAAATACATCTGCCTAGGGGGTTTGAAACTCTAATTACAAATTCAATAGACTCTACAGGCAAAGTCTTACTATTCAATAAGTTCATACATATATACGAACATATTGATCCAGGATCTATCAAAGCAATCACAGAAGTATCGTGGGGAGTGAATGTACCCGTAACCACATCTGGCGATGAAGCTTACTCACAAGCTCAAATAGCATAGGCTCTAGCAAGTGCACGAGCCTCTGATCTAACAGCTGTATCTTTTGTCACTCGCTAACTGCCACTTATATTTCTCGTATTTCTGGGAGGTCTACCACAAGAAGTGTTGCCACTCGGCCTTACATGTTGAACATTATCTTTTTTAGGTAAATCTGGGCAATCTTTTATAAAATGATTTCGTGAACCAAAACTGTAACAAGCTCGGTTATTGCTCTTTCCCCAGCACTCTCCAAAATGTTGTCTTCCACATTGATCACACTCAGGTTTTTCATTCTTTGCATTACCAACACTGGCAACAAACATAGTTGGAGTTTTAAAGCTCGATTGCGATCTAGCACGATCTCTATTTGAATCTCCCACAGCAACCTTTAAACGGCTATTATCATCTCTGATTTCTTTGTTACAGACTAAAATGACTTGCTCGGTGATCTCTTCGTACCTCTCTAGCTTCAAAATTAGCTTTTCTTTTCTCTCTCCCTTGAAATGGAATATACAGAATTGTGATCAATCAAATATTGTAAAGCCCCGGTATTTATTATCGATCAGAATTGGATTATCTTCAGCTTTATATGCTCGTTCAACAAGCGCAACAAATTCTTTGATTTCCAGAATTCTGACTGTAACGCCCTGAATTTGGGCCTGAAGTAATCAGCCCTGAGTGTGGAAACGCATAAAAGTTAAGGTGTGTAAGGAATATCACAAATTATGTGTAGCTTCAGTGGCTAAGTATTTGGGCATATTTGGGAGTGCTTGAGAAGCCTGGGTTCAAGTCTGGGTGTTTGTAAAATTTTAATTTTTGGGCCCTTAAGTGAACCTGGATGTTATCTTATTGGACTTATAAGAATTAGTTTTTATTTTATGACACAAAGAGAGAAGGGATCTAGTGGCAAGGTGGCGCTACATGTGTGGTAAGAAGTTTGAGGTTCGAGGCATGGCGTGCACAATTGTATGTTTATTTTTCTACTTGAGTTGGGGAAGTGTTGGAACTGGACTGGAACTCTATGGTTGAATTGGTCATAAGAAATTGAATTGAATTTGAATGGAGAGCTAGAGTAAATCAAGGAGAAAATTCGGTGGAGGGATTGGTGGAGTTTTTAAAGAATTTTAAAATGGGAGAAGTTGGAGCCGATTGGGAGAGTTTGTTTAGGCAAATTCTGCTAAGGGTCCATTATGGTGCATTTTTCTGCAATTTGGGGGTGTTGGGGTACCGAATTAGTATAGATCATTAAGTAGTTTTCCATTTTGTTTCGGTAGCATTTCTTTTGGAGTTTTGTCATTCTTGTTATTGTGTGTTTTGTGTTTTGACCATTCGGGTCTTTCTCTTTCTCTGGTTAGTAATCTTCAAAATTCCATTGGTCACTTTGCCGAAACCCAAGTAATAAGGTGCCGATTTCCTCTCGTTATTGCTTCTCTCGTTACTTTATTCTTGCCTAGCTGAATTGTCTTTCTTTTTGTGCACTTCTTCTTCTTTTTCTTCTTTTACCTAAACCAATTTCTTCCCATTAGTTTTCTTTATTCTCTTCTCCCTATTTCCTATTCTTCTTAATGTGAGCCGAATTCAACCTCTCTTTCTCTGCTTTCATTCTTTTTATTCCCTTTTCTATCAATCAAACGTTTCGACCTACAAGTGTTTTGACGAATCAGTAAGTATACCGTTTAGCGATTTGTCAACTTTGCTTCTTTTATTATATTCTTTAAACCGAATACCCTTTCTCCAAGTTCTCTGTGATTGTCGAATGGTGACCCCTTTCTTTCATGATGTATGTTCGTGGATTCCAGGTATTACTGAGGAGTGAAGGGCACAAAACATTCTTGTAGCATCGAAACCCGGTCTTCCAATATTAGGTTAAGGTAATTCTGATACCTTGTTGGCTTGGGTATAGGCCGATTACTCTTAGTTCTTTAAGTATTATATTTATGGGTTTTAGGCTATTTCTTAACAGGTTTTATCTATTAATCTCTTATGTGTGCAGTTAAGTTTCAGGGTATGTGTGATCGATTTTAACCAATTTAGGTGTAGTTAGCCACACTCTTTTCGGTCAAGGCTTTAGGTGTAAGCAGTTATCTCGACTTCACGAAGAGGTGTGTAACCGTATGCCTTATTTTGATAATCGGTTGAAAAGCTGAAAATGTGTATGTTGTTTACTCTGCTATGACTGTAGATCGGTAAAATGCCGAAAAGCTGGAAATATGGAGTATGATGCCACACGAGTGTGCGATCAGATGTGTGGTGAACTGAGCTCATGGAACGTAGGCGTAAGACGAGGAAGGCCACCATGGGAGAATTTGTGGGCTTAGGCCGTAGTGGGCCACTTGAGCCATGAAATGGGATGAATAGGCCCAATGGGCCCGCGGGCCCGCTTGTGTCAAACCAGCCGCTAGGTGGAATATGGTTGGGCTTGTCATGTCGCGTACATGGCATAGGCTGTTTTGGGTCACGTTGGGCCAGACTAGGCCGTGTGAGCCTAATGGGCTTGTGGGCCCACACGAATAAAATGTATGTTATGTGGTAAGTTTTGAACTGGGCTACGTCGTTCGTACAGCCATAAATAGTTTTGGGTTAAATGGGCCATATGGGCCCAATGGGCCCGTGTGCCCGCATGGGTAAATTTCGTTGTTAAGCGGGTAGTAGATAGACTTGTCATGTCACGCACATGACTTAGGTTGTTTTGGGCCGTGTAGACCCAATGGGCTCGTAGGCCCACACGGATAAAATCTGCGGTAGGTGACTATTAATGAACTGGGTTATGGTGTACACATAGCCATATCTAAATTTGGGCTAAATAGGCCACACGAGCGTGTGGGCCAACTTGGGTCGAGTAATGGGCCTTAGGCCCACTTGCACTGTTATGTCTGTTTAGATTACTTAGGTCGCTCGAGGCGACAATGGACCCTCTGTTGGGTCGTTAAGACCCTCGACTTGTAAAATTACTAAAATTCCCCTAAGTTGTAAAATTACCAAAATACCCCTAATTTGTGAAATTACCGAAATACCCTCAATTTGTGAAATTACTGAAATACCCTCAATTTGTGAAATTACTAAAATACCATCAGTTTGTAAATTTACCGAAATACCCTTTACTATAAAATTACAGAAATACCCCTGTAGGGTAAAATGACTATTTTTCCATTGTGGGGAAATGTCTGACTTGGACTATGAATTTGACCGATTTGACTGTGATCGTATGACTATGTTTTAACTGACTAGATGGTGGTTGTACAACTGATATGCTTTTAATATATGTTTAAATGATTGTTACTGAGCATGGCCATTTTGCATACACGTGTGATGATTGAGCATGACATACACGACATATTGCATGGGGTTTGGACATTGATACGGAGGAAGTTCTGACAGGATCGCACGAGTTGCATGAGATGACTGTAGATCCAGTATTGATCTGTTAAGGTCGCACGGGTCATACGAGACTACTGTGGACCGATGGACAGCTTAGTGCCGCTTAATTTGATTATGGCTCTGTGCCAACCTAAAAATGGCTCTATGCCATCTTGACTACGGATTTTTTCCAAACGTATTTACTCGTGGCTATATGTCTAACATAATTATTGATGACTCTGTGTCGATCATATTTACCCAAGGCTGTTTGCCGATTATATTACCGTCGCCGATGGCTATGTGCCAAACATAATACAGTTACCGATGGCTTTATGCCAATTATAATACCGCTACTGAAGGCTTAGAGCAGCATATATACTAGCAGCTTTGCTGCGATTTTGGTTAGTGCCACAACCTGTGCTAACATTGGTGTGCTGGCTAGGTGGGTCGATTTTATCCCTACGTAAGTGTAGGGTTGGTACAGGTGGTGTGTTGTCTGGATCAAGGTGGGATGCATCCTCATACTTTTGCATATCTATATATGAGATCTGTCACTGTATTAGGCTTAGGCCCACTTGTTTTGTTATTTGTAACACCCCAAACTCGACCTAAACATTTTGGCCAAATCTGGCGTGTCACATCGAAGTGTCTTTCGAAAATTGATCACTTCGATAAGAATCCGTTTAAATCCTTTTATTATTATTTTAAAAGGAATAGTTCTCGTCAAAATGTTTACCAATTTGTTTGACTTTGTTATATTTATTCAACTTAAACAGCGGAAGCAGTTCGAAAACTTTATCGTTGAAAGCTCGTGCCCTTTAGAAAGCCGTGAAGTTTTGGAAACTCGTGTTATCCTAGACTAGTAGTTTAATGTAAGAAATCAAAAGCCCAATTAAAACTTAAAACCCACAAACGACCTTATTACAAAATTAAAATCCAAAAGTGAGACGTAAATTAATAAAGTCAAGTGTAAGACACAGCAGACATGTGGCTATCTCTAAGTCCCTCGCAGCACCAAATCGTCTAAGGCTGGGGATTACCTGTACAGACAGAAAGAAAGGATGAGTTTACAAAAACTCAGTGTGTAACCCCTATCAGTCAAGCAATAAATAGTGCATGCAATAACAGTCTGGGCCTGAGTCCTGTTTAGTATCAGTACAGTCTGGGCCTTAGCCCTATACGGTAACAGTGTGAGCCTCAGCCCAATGCAGTATTAGTACAGTGTAATGCAATTATGCATCCCACCCAAATCCAGCCAGCACACCACCCGTACCAACCAACACACCATGTAGGCATATAAATCGACCCACCCGGCCAGCACACCGATATCGCAGCAAAGCTGCTAGTAACAATAATGTAGCATAGCTGCCAGGAATAGTAAATGTGGCAAAGCAACCAGTATCAATAATTGTGGCATAGCCACCAGTAATAGTGAATGTGACATAGTCACCAGTACAGTACTTCCTCCATATCAAAATCCCAACCCCATGTAGTATGTCATGTCGTAAACATTGCGTGTATGCAAAGTCATACTTAGTATAATCATATATGAAAATCATAAGTACATCAATCATACGAAACATAAGGGTATAATCGTCATTTTACCATAGAGGGGTATTACGGTTATTTTACCCTATAGGGGTATTATGGTCATTTTACATTACAGGGGCATTACGGTCATTTTACCCTATAGGGGTATTATGATCATTTTACAAACTAGGGATATTTCAGTAATTTTACAAATCGAGGTCTTAACAACCCAACCGAAAGTCCATCATCGCCTCGAGTGACTTAAGTAATCTAAACAGATATAACAGTACAAATGGGCCTAAGGCCCATACTCAGCCCAAGTGGGCCCACACGCTCGTGTGGCCCATTTAGCCTAAATTTAGATACGACTATGTGTACACCATAGCCCAGTTCATTAATATTCACTTACCGTAGATTTTATCCGTGTGGGCCCATAGACCATTGGGCCTACACAGCCCATTTCTGCCCATCAGGCCCAAAATGACCTAGGTCATGTGTGTGACATGACTAGTCTATCTACTTCTCGCTTAACAGCGAAATTTACCCTCGCGGGCCTACGGCCCCGTTAGGCCCATACGGCCCATTTAACCCAGAACTATTCAGGTTGTTCGAACAATGTAGCCCAGTCCAAAACTTACCACATAACATACATTTTATCTATATGGGCCCACAAGCCTATTGGGCCCACATGGCCCAATCTGGCCCAACGTGTCTCAGAATGACCTATGCCATGTATGCGACATGACAAGCCCAACCATATTCCACCTAGTAGTTATTTGAAACAAGCGGGCCACAGGCCCATTGGGCCTATTTGACCCATTTTGTGGCTCTAGTGGCCCACTGCGGCCTAAGCCCACGAATTCACTCATGGTCGCCTTCCCCGTCGGACGCCCACGTTCCATGAGCTCAGTTCACCACATGCACAATCGCACACTCGTGTGGCACCGTACGCCATATTCTCAGCTTTTCGGCATTTTGCTGACCTACAATCATAGAAAAGTAAACAACATACACTTTTTTGGCTTTTCAACCGATTAACAAACATGGTATATAGTTACACATCATTGTTAACAAAGAGAGCAACTAATTCTTGAGCACCAAAGCTACACCAATACCAATGCACAATCAATCGTATGCTAATAGAAATACAACCAAACCTATTAACCCTTACTCAAATGAATGACTTGAGCAAGATAAAGGGAATACTTATCGAACTGCAAGGTTAATTAGGGAGAAGGGACAATTGTCCTAACCCACTAGAACAGAGAAGCAAAGCTAGCACCACTCGTCCCTAGCCATTGAATGCCAATAAAAAACATGGTTAAACATAGGATTACCAATATGGAGGAGAAGATATCAATCCTCACCACTTGATCACAGAATATTCACACAAGTCGAAAACTGAAGTAGAGAGGGAGAGTGCTGATATTCGGCCAAAGTAACACCACTTGAGAACACCACAGAAAAATAGCAACCAGTCTACAAAGAAGAAATCGATTGAAAGAATTTGGAGGAAGAGTATCCAGCCAAGAAAACTGAGAAGTAGTAGAGGTGAGAAGAGAGCAGTGGTTCGGCCAACCAAATGAAAAAAGATTAAGGGGAAGAAGCAAAGTTCGATTTTGGCACAAAAATTAAGTGTCTAATCGGCCAAAGAAGTAGTGATTTGAGATAAGGAAGGAAAAACAAAGAGAAAGGGTAGTAGGAGGAGGCAATAGAAGAATTCGTCACCAAAAAGCACAAAAACCAAATGCCAAAAGAAAGACACATAAAATCGAAACTTGAGGAACAACACTCAGCCGAAATTCTGAGTACCTCTTATGCAAATTTGGCATAATACCACACCAACTCAAACTCCACTTTTTCCTCCAAAAAATCCTCCTTTATCTCCTCCATGATCCACTCTTTAACAAGTTCAAACTTCCCTCAGCAGAGTTTCAATCAAACTCCACCTCTCTCACCACAAAGAAATAAAATGAAATATCCCTTTGCATTCCATAGGATTCGAACCCAAGCTCTCACAATAGCCATGTCACGGCACCACCACTAGGCCACAAGCTCACTTGTGTCACCTTCCTCCTCCAATTATTTATAAAGCCTACAAGCCAAAGTCTGAGCTCACTTACATAAATAAAACAAAAATTCTACCTACGCTAAGACTTGAACCTCAGATTCCATGTACACTCCACACGCCATTTACCACTAGACCACTAGGCATTTTGTGTCATGGTCTACCCAAATTTAACTATAAGCCTATTGGCCCAAAGCTAGGGATTTACTAATTTAACAAATTTTTGCTAAAGCCTAGGTTTGAACCCAAGATTTCTCAAGCACTCCCAGAACACTTAGAACACTTAACCACTAAAGTAGATACCCATTTGTGTCATTTCCTTGCACAATTAAATACTTATATACAACCTCCTTACGGACCAATACTCAAGGACCAATACTTCTAGGCCCAAATTCGGGGCGCTACATTATTGGTTTGGGCTAGGCCCAATTGATTCTATTATGGGCTGTGACCCAAATGCTATTGTAGTGGGCTTCAGCCCACGTATGCTCTGAACTGGACTGTACTATTACTGTTAAAAGGGCTTTGGCCCAGACTGTTTCGATTTATATTTCTGTATACTGACTGCTACTCTAGTAAGGGGATTATACACTGAGTTTTCATAAACTCACCCCGTTTATTAACTGTGCAGGTAATCCCCAGCATTAGAAGGATCGGTGCTGCGAGGGACTCGGAGATGGCCACACGATTGCCTTTGGACTTTTTTTATGTTTTAGATTCCATGTTGGGTTTTCAACTTTTGTAATAAGGCCTCTTAAAGTTTTTGGATTTTAACTTTGGGTTCTATTTACTTCAATTTGTAATTGTTTCTAAACAACACTATATTTCCGCAACATTCTCGGAACTGTTTCGTAACTTAGTTTTTAACATCACATTTTCGTAAATCAGTTACTTTTAAAATTAGCTTCCGCAACTTAAAAGAAATTTTGGGAATAGAATTAATAACTTTTCAATGTACCACTTTATAAAATAAACAAACGTAACTAGGATTTTAATCAAGTTTTCAAATAAGATGGGTTTTCAATGAAAACATGGTTTTCGAAAAACACTTTAATGTGACACGTCAGACTCGAGTCTAACTTCTAGGCCAGGTTTGGGGCGTTACACCGACTAATAAATAAATATCTTCGTTTAAGCCATCCTCAAATCTTTTGCACATTATTGCTTCTGTAGATACACAGTCACGAGCATACTAACTTAGTCTTACGAATTCCCGTTTGTATTCTGTGACAGACATATGGCTTTATTTAAGCTCAAGAAACTCTTTACGTTTTTGATCGATGAATTTTTGATTGATATATTTCTTCTAAAATTCAGCTTGGAAGAAATCCTAAGTAACCCGTTCACTCGAAACCACAGATGTCAAAGTCTTCCACCAATGGTACGCCGTATCTCTCAGAAGGGAAACAACACATTTGATACATTCTTCAGGATTTAATGATAATTCGTCAAACAATCTTATAGTGTTATCCAGCCAAAACTCGACTTTTTAAGTATCATCGCTAGTTGTAGCTCAGAACTCTTCAACCCCATATTTTCTAATCTTATCACTGGTGGCATAACAGGAGTTTGAGGAGAATTAACCGAGGGTGGAGGTTGTTGAACAACCGGATTAGTTCTAATATATTGGCTAAACCATTTGTTCATCATCTGATAGAAGGCTTGTCTAGCCTCATCTTCATGACTACTCGTAGCTGGTCTAGAATAGGATGGCGTCGTCTCTTGCGCGGGAGCAGGCGCATTGCTTTCGACATCATCTGTTACGGCTCTTTCAGGATCCATTTTCTATATAAAAGCATATTTCAATGTCAAGATTCATCACACTATCGCAGTTCATAAATATGGCATGTATAGCTAGACTCACATATGCTATGGTAGTCCTAGAACCGACTAAACCATAGCTTTGATACTAATTAATTGTAACACCCCAAACTCGTATCCATCGCCAGACTAGGGTTAAAGGCATTAGCAAACAATTTAGAACATTTAACATTCATTTTAGAAACATTATAGCATCACAGATCAAACATCAATGTAGAGTCCCTTATATGTGTCATCGAGACCTTAAACATGCATTATAAAAGGGTCGAGACTAAACCAAACATATACAAAATTTTTCCATAACTTAAACATTTTTTAAACAAGTACAGGTCACACGCTCGTACGAACAGGTCGTGTGCTTCACACGGCATTAGACATGCCCGTGTGTCTAGACCGTGTCAAAACAGGGCATACCTACTGACTTGCTTACACGGCCACAAGACACGCCCGTGTTCTTTGGCCGTGGTCGAATCTGACTTGGGCCACACGCCCGTGTGCCTTAGCCGTGGTCGAATCTGACTTACAATTGTAGGGTACCCAAGGGACAAACGGCCATGCAACATAGCCGTGTGTCCCACACGGCTGAGACACACGCCCATGTCCCTGGTCGTATGGACAAAAATAAGCCATTTGAATAGCCAACTTGCCACCCCAAATGGGTCAAACCTGTAAGTACCAAACCAAGCATATTTACACAACAAGTTCAGCCAATTTCTAAACCAAACCTTACAACATTCATAATGTAATGTTATCAACCATTTACATGCTTAGCAACTCAACTCAAATGTGCCAAAACATAAGACCAAATCATAACAAAACATATGGTCTCATAATCTTTAAACTCATGACCAAATCTCATACCAAAACTTACCAAAATTACCATTTCTCTTAGCCATTCATCAACACATCAAATACATTGTTTTCCATCACATTTCATATACCAAGATCAAAACATAAACACAACCATATCAAACCATATCACATGGCTAAATATAAACATTACAAAACCTATCCAAAGTACTTCTAGCCTATACATGCTGTACTTTACTAGATACATTTTCAAAATGTACCAAAATGAGATTCGATAGTGTGGTGATGATCCTTGACGATCCCCGAGCTCACAGTAGCTTTGATATCTATAAGAAAAATGCAAACATACACAAAGTTAGCTTTCAAAAGCTTAGTAAGCTCGTACCAAAAATCATCAACAGTCTATAAAATGTAAAACATCAACACTGGGGTACTTATTAATTCTCAATTCATCTATCAATTCTATGAACTTCATATGCATAACAACATATATCACATAGGTATCATACATGCCTAAACCTTCCTGTATTTATTCATTTTCATTCTCACCTCTCGTTCAGATATTTTAAGACTCTCTGGAGATTATTCATGCTTTAACATCCACACACTTAGTAATTTAAGGATTAGCCGAAGCTAGAACGATTCCGCACACTTAATGCCATTTCAATTAACCGAAGCTATCTCAATATCGCACACTTAGTGCCTCAGATAGCCGAAGCTATTTTGAATTTCACACTTAGTGCCTCAAATAGCCGAAGCTGTATTGAATCACAGACTTAGTGCAAAATACCATTAATTTATCATCGTATTCAACCATAATCAATCATATATATACAATCTATGTATAATCCAAGCATCAAAAATATATTCGTAACATCATGTTTTACATACGAACTTACCTCGTACTCAAAATTGTCAACTCAGACTATTTACTCTATAATCTTTGACTTTCCTCGGTTTACGTTCGAATTCCTCTTTTCTTGATCTTAATCAAAGACCACAAATGCCGAACCCTAAGCAAACTTTTCTCTTTTTTTCTTGTATTCTCGGCCAAGGACGAGCATAAAATGATCCATTTTCATGTATTTGTTTTATTATTATTAACATATTAACTAAATTCCCATTTTACCCTTTGTTATAAAACATTAAATCATTAAACATAAGGCCATTTATGTCAACTCAGGCTTTCAATGGTCTATTAACAAAATAAGGACCTCATACTTAAAAGGCCAAATCAATTAGGCACTTTTAACATCTAGCACACAACTTTTATATTTTACGCGATTAGGTCCTTTTTATTAAATTAAGCACACAAACATTCGAATTTTCATACGAGACTTTCACACATGCTAATTCACACATCAAAAACACAAGAAATAATATTTAAACATTTCTCTGACACGAATTTGTGATCTCGAAACCATTATTCCGACTAGGGTCTAAATCGGACTGTTACATTCGTATAACAAGAATTTAACTTACCAATTACGTATATTCAAAATAAGTATACAAACATGCTTTCAAATCATTATGGCCATTTTCCTAAACACATATGATCTCAAGAAACTTGTTAGTCATGTATATCATGTAAACATTAAAAAGCAAAGATGAGTTCATCATGTAATAACTTTCATAAACATGTCCATTTCTATAATCAATCATATTAAGTTCAATTCAACCATATCAAAACTATTCCCGTTGAATTTATTTGAAATATCGATGGAAACAAATGTAGTACACTCAAAGTGTACAAAACTGTAAACCGTCAATTCATATTCAGGGGTACCCGATTAGGGAACATAATTAGGAATCACTCTCCCGAGCCATATAACAGGAAGCTTATCCGGGCTAAAATAGGAAACTCATATAAGTTTAGAACAGGAAGCTTATTAAGCTTAGCAGGTAACTCCGAAGAGCTATTATCAGAGAGCTCTTGATAGCCATATAACAGAATGTTCAAGCGAGCCATATCAGGAAGCTCAAGAAGAGCCTATATCAGGACGCTCATAAGGAACTGCATTTGTGTCCGCAATATAAGCAGGATCTGTAACACCCCTATCCCATAACCATCACTAGAATAGGTAAGGGGTGTCACCAGACAGACATAACATTACAGAACAATGCAGAATAACTGATATCATATAATATCAATACATAGATATTCATTCACAATTCAGCCTTTAATATGGTCTACGAGACCTAAAACATATATTTAGGAAAGATCGGGATTCAACTGAACTCATTCAGAATTTTCAGAACTTAACCAAACATTACAAAACTGTTAAAGCCACACGCCCGTGTGACTAGGCCGTGTGACTCACACGGGCATAAGCCACGCCCATGTGATCCAACCGTGCCAAAAAAAGGTCCCCTATTGACTTTTTCACACGACCAACAAACACACCCGTGTACTATGGCCGTGTGATACTTAGCTGGCTACTGACTTTAGCCCACGGTCATATGACATGCCCGTGTGTCAAGACCGTGTGATTCTTAGGCGAATACTGTTTTTCTTACATGGCCACAAGGCACGCCCGTGTCCCCTGACCATATGGCAAAATGCAGGCTTCGTTTAAGCCAATTTGCCACCCCTTTTGTAACACCCCAAACCCGGCCCAGATATTATGGCTGGATTCGACGTGTCACATTGAAGTTTTTAAGAAAACCCATGCCTCTTTCAACGTCCTTCTTAGTGTTTTAAAAGATATTCTTTGCTAAGTTAATAAAGTGAATGGAAGCTGTACACCAGGTAGGTATCCGAAACAGAGGAGGTGAGCCGTGAAGGCAGCTTAAGTACCAAGTTCTTGATTGGATCCAATCCTAGACATGCCCACAACCATTTCCACACTTTGATGCGAGGTTAGGTTTTGAGAAAAACGAGTTGGAATTCATTTAAGTAGATATTTTTGATAAACCGATTAATTGTATCGTTGCATTATTTTGAAAACAATTATCATTTTGGAAACGCGCGCTAAGTCTAACTCATATTGTTATCAGAAAAATATAGGGTATAAAATAAAATAATCCCAGAAAAATAAGTAAAATGGCCTTATATTACAACCCAAAACCAAATAATAATATTAATAAGATAAAACTTATAAAGAAATAAATCGGCTACTAATTGCAATTAAAATAAACAGAAACAGTAGTGTGGCCATCTCCGAGTCCCTCGCAGCTCCAAACCATCTAAACTTAGGGATTACCTGCACAGTTAGAAATGGGGTGAGTTTATGAAAACTCAGTGTGTAATCCAAATAACAAACAAACAATGAAAACACAGTATCAGTACAATCTGGGCCAAAGCCCTATTTAGTCTTGACATATACTGGGCCGAAGCCTTTCGTTTAACGGTTACTGGGTCGAAGCCTTTTAAATCATATCACTGGGCCGAAGCCTTTACTGTAAACGATATGGCCCTTAGGCCCATTTCAATATCACACGAAATACCAATGAATGTATGCAAGCCCATTTGGGGAGACTACTCGACCCACCATCCGCTACTCTCCACCCGTACCAACCAAGCTCTCCATGTGGGGAATAACTCAACCCACCCAACCAAACTCTCCACTGGCAGCATAGCTACTTTATCATATAACTGGAGGCCTTGTGACACCCCGTACCCAAGACCGTTGCCGGAGTCGAACATGAGGTGTTAACGAACTTAATTCATTTACTTACACAGTTCATTTTAAAATTTCCAGACAAGCTGGCTAATTGCATCACAGTTACTTTAAAAATCATATCTCGAGTTCCAAAACTCGAAAACTGATTCCGTAAATTTTTCCTGAAACTAGACTCATATGTCCATCTACAAATTGTTTTTATAGAATTTTTGGTCGAGCCAATTAGTACATTTTATTAGTTAAACTCTCCCCTGTTTCAGGGTTCGACTACTCTGACCTTCATGCATTACGACTTAGATATCTCCCTGTACAGAGCTTCAATGCTTATGCCGTTTGTTTCTAATGAAACTAGACTCAAAAAAGAATCTATAAATATAAAGCATGACTTCTAATTGTCTCTGGTTAATGTCTGGTAAATTTTCAAAATCAAAACAGGGGATCCAGAAAACGCTCTGGCCCTATTTCACGAAAACTTAAACATCTCATAAAATACGGCTCATATGGTCATTTTATTTCTTTCATATGAAAATAGACTCATCAATATTCGATTACATAATTTATTCACTATTTAATTCCATTCCTACTATTTTTAATGATTTTTCCAACTTACGTCACTGCTGCTGTCAGCATCTATTTTAAGGTAAATTTTACTTATTTCATAATTTTCCATGAATCGAATAGCAAATTGACATACATTATTATCAAGGGTAATCCCGATTAGCCATGACGTACGTAGCGCCAATAGGACCATGATTGGCCATTCCAATGGCTAGTCATTACCAAACATTTCCACACCACTTAATAACCATATCACAAGACCATAATGTTATACTTCAAAATATACAAGCCATTTTCGCATGGCTATACGAATACACATTACCAAAGGGGACTTAATTAACAACAAGGGTCAGCCCTATACATGCCATTTTCAAAATTGAACTAAAAGAGTACCAAAAAGTGGCTTAGATAGTGTGGATGACTTCGACTTTGACACTCCCGAGTCCGATAGCTGACAAACAAAATCTATAAAACAGAGAATCAAAGTAACAGAGTAAGCATTTTAATGCTTAGTAAGTTCAAGTAATGAAATTATTTACGACTAAAGTATAGCGTTCATATGACTAAATGAATAGTTGCATATACGCATATTCCCAAAATCATACTTACTTCACACCTCAACCAGTATATTCATGCACAGGGGATCAAACCTAACTAAAGGTCGGAAGTTGTTAATCAATAGAGCGCGTACTATCTAAAAAGGAATTAACTTTTCCAATGCATATACGAAACATACCTTATCGTTTGGATTTTATGAGCGTATTAATTGAAATTATTACAGCAAGATCACTCATTTCCAAACCCAAGTACCTTCGGGATTTAGCCGGATATAGCGACTCGCACAAATGCCTTCGGGTCTTAGCCCGGATATAGTCAATAGCACAAAAGCCTTCAGGACTTAGCCCGGATATAGTCACTAGCACAAATGCCTTCGGGACTTAGCCCGGATGTAGTCAATAGCACAAATGCCTTCGGGACTTAGCCAGGATATAGTCAATAGCACAAATGCCTTCGGGACTTAGCCCGGTTATCATTCGAATAATCATGGACATATATCAATAAATCATGACACATCCATATTTCATTTTCATTACTAAAGCTCAAACACAAGACACTTATCAAACCTTACCAATTTCGGCTCAATAGCCACATACAAAGAGTGTAACACCCCGAACCCGAGACCGACACCAGAGTCGAACACGAGATGTTAACAGACTTTAAACCCTTTATAAAAATATTTCTCAGACACTGCCAATCTGCGTACTAGTCGCTTTAAAAATCATATCTTCAGTTTCACAACTTGAAAATCAGTTTCGTGATTTTTCCCTGAAACTAGACTCATATGCCCATCTAGATATTTTTTTGTAGAATTTTTGGTCAGGCCAATTAGTACAGTTTATTAGTCAAAGTCTCCCATGTTACAGGGATCGACTACACTGACCTTTGCGTATTACGACCTGGATATCTCCCTGCACAGAGCTTCAATACTGATACCGTTTGTTTCTATAGAAACTAGACTCAGAGAGGAATCTATCCATATATGGTATGACTCCTAATTGTCTCTGGTTAATTTATAATGAATTTCCAAAGTCGGAACAGGGAATCCAGAAACCGTTCTGGCCCTGTCTCACGAGAACCTGAATATCTCTTAACATACTGTCCATATGATCTTTTCGTTGCTTCTACATGAAAATAGACTCATCGAGCTTAGAATACATAATTTATTCATCAATTAATTCCACTCCTACTATTTTTAGTGATTTTTCAATCTCACATCACTGCTGCTGCCAGCATCTGTTACGAAAGCAACTATGCCCATATCGTGATTTCTCCTTGATCTAACTAGTAATTCATCATACATATCACAAATTATGATCATGACTAGCCATGCCAAAGGCTAATCATTGTCAAACATCCCCCTACTACACTATTGCCATATCATGAATTTTAACACCAAAATAATCAACCATGACATATGGCATAAAAAGGTCGAATTATCAAGATTTACGACCTAACGTTATGAAACCAAACCCAACCGAACATTTATGCCATTTTCGCATGGCTAAAAGTTTACATACCAAAGTTCAAACACAACATAATAGCCTATACATGCCGAAATGTTCTCCTAAGCCGACTAAGAAGAAAGTACCAAAACTTGCTAGCCGGTGTGATGACTTCGACGACGGCACGATCACGCAAAAAGAGACGAGTCCAAGAAACCTAGAATAGGTGACAAGCAAACACCGAATGAGTATATAACTCAGTAAGCCATAAGCATTCCACAACCATCCATTAATAAAATTATCACAACAGGAAACAATGAAATGAGGTTAAGTACTCCATCCATACCAAACTATACCATAGTTCCTTAAACCCTATGGTTCAATCTCATACCAAGTCCTACATTGGCCTTTCATACATCATTTTATTTTCGTTATAATCATACAATTAAACGAACTTTCACCTATTCCACAATGAACCTTATGTACGTGACTTCAACTATAATCGTCACATAGGTTCAAAACTTACCAAGCTTAACTCCAAATATAAACATAGCGCCTATTAGCCATGAACTCAAGGTACTTACCTTTTCCGCTGTCCAAAATTGACTCGGTAAAGTCGCACCCTTCATGTAAATAATTTATAGAAAATATATATTGGGTTCGCACACATAGTGCTTAATAATCAACCACGCACACTTAGTGCCATGCACTTTAAACTCACACACTTAGTGCCATGCATTTCAAGTTCGCACACTTACCTTTTCCGCTGTCCAAAATCGACTCGGTAAGGTCGCACCCTTAATGTAAATAATTTATAGAAAATATATATTGGGTTCGCACACATAGTGCTTAATAATCAACCACACACACTTAGTGCCATGTACTTTAAACTCGCACACTTAGTGCTGTACAATTTAAACCCGCACACTTAGTGCCAATCTCATGACCGTGAACACTTATTGCCCGCACACTTAGTGCCGAAAACCAGCCACTCAATAGGCTTCACTTCCTTTTTACATTCGACAAATTTCATCTCTACTTACATATACATTGTATACATTTCATCTCATTAAACACAATGGTATAGGTATTACGATCCTTTAAATCAATACCAAAGATATGCTTAATGACTTACTTGTGTTGGGTAAGATGGTTCCAACTCGGCTACTCGATGATCTTTTCTTTGCCTTTGCTCGATTCTCCTCCTTTAACTCCTTGAGCTTAATCAATAAATCAACTAGTTTAACCGCCTTGCTAAATATTTGCAATCCAATTACACATGCATAAGTATGTTAGTATACTCGGCAATCACCCTTACTAATCACCCACTTGATCAATTATGGAGAATCAAAGTTAATATCACAATGTGTACCCTATATGGCCCATTATACATAATCAAATTTAACATCATCTATATATTTACTCATATGGCCGAATATACCTAATCATACATACACCTAACCAAAAATAATTTCTAAAATCTTTATATCATTTATACACTAGTAAAGCATCCTCTCCCTTTCCATCAATTTAGCACATGCATTACTCATTAACCTACAAAAATTATATTCGGCCTTAGCACACAACTTGCTAGCCGATTCTTCCCCATCTAGCAACCAATGCACATATGTGCTCACTCAAAAATGCTAAAAAAAAAGAGATTCAAGAATCGTCAATCCACCATCACATGCATCATTAACAAGCTTCATATTTAGCATGCAATGGCATTAACACAAACTCCACCTAGGCCGAATCTTAACTCATCTTCATGCCTCATCACCACAACATCAAACATCAAAATACCAACCAAGAATGTAACATGCATGGCCGAATATCATCTCCATCATTTAACAAAGTTTGAACCATGGATAGGTAGATTTCAAACTTACAACTTAAAATATACATGAATCTCAAAGAATAATATCAAACATACCTCAATCTAGTTACATGCATGGCCAAACTTCCTCCTAATTCTCTTCCAAACCAAACATGAAGCAAGAACTCCTTCCTCCTCCCTTAGAATTTTCGGTCAAAAGAGGATGAAAAAGGATGAACAAGTTTTTCTTTTCCTTTCTTTAGCTCACGGCAATGGAGGGGAAACAACCAGTCATTTTTTTGTTTTTCCTTTCTTTATTACCCATACTCCTTATTTTATTTTTTCCTACATACCTCACTAGGCCAACATGTTCCCAACATGTTTCCACCCATAGCATGGCCAACCACTAGCTCAAATTTTGGGTAATTTGACATGCAAACCCATCATTTTCACAACATGCATTAATAGACCATTTTAAATTAGCCTATCATATTTTCACCATGTCTCATATCGATCCCTATTTAATAATTTCTCATGCAATTGGCAAAATTGGAGAATGAAACTTCCACATACTCATGTACACACATAATAAGCATAGAATATGGAAATTAATTATTTTTATGACTCGATTTTGTGGTCCCGAAACCACTTCCCGACTAGGGTCAATTTTGGGCTATTACAACTCTCCCCCACTTAAGAAATTTTCGTCCCCGAAAATCTTACTGGTAAATAGGTTTGGGTATCGTTCTTTCATCGAGCTCTCGGTTTCCCAAGTAGCTTCCTCGATCCCATGTTTGAGCCATAACACCTTCACTAACGGAACCCTTTTGTTTCGCAACTCCTTCACTTCACGAGCTAGGATACGTATCGGTTCTTCTTCATAACTCATATCGGCTTGAATTTCAACCTCTGATGGGCTAATTATATGCAATGGATCAGATCGATAGCGTCGAAGCATCGAAACATGAAAGACGTCGTGAATCTTTTCAAGCTCAGGGGGCAAAATCAATCTATATGCAACCGGACCAACTCGTTCGGAGATTTCGTACGGCCCAATGAATCTCGGGCTCAACTTGCCCTTACGGCCAAGCCTGAGTACCTTTTTCCAAGGCGAAACTTTAAGGAACACTTTATCTCCCACCTGATATTCAATGTCCTTTCGTTTCAAGTCCACATACGATTTCTGACGATCTGTGGCTGCCTTCAGACTTTCACGGATTACCTTTACTTTCTGTTCGGAATCTTTAATCAAATCAACTCCGAAAATTTTACTTTCACCGAGCTCGGTCCAAAACAATGGTGTACGGCATTTACGACCGTACAAAGCCTCGTAAGGTGCCATCTTAATACTTGGTTGAAAACTATTGTTGTAAGCGAATTCAATCAAAGGTACATACCGTTCCCATGAACCACTAAACTCAATGATGCAGCATCTCAGCATATCCTCGAGTATCTGAATTATCCGCTCGGATTGACCATCGGTTTGGGGATGAAAAGCGGTGCTAAAATGCAGCTTGGTACCCAAAGCTTCTTGCAATTTCTTCCAAAATCGCGAGGTGAATCTCAGATCTCTATCCGACACGATAGAAATAGGTACTCCATGTAATCTCACAATCTGAGAAACATACAATTCGGCTAGTTTATCCAATGAAAAATCCGTACGCACGGGGATAAAGTGAGCCGACTTAGTCAGTCTATCAACAACAACCCAAATTGCATCCTTCTTACTTGTTGACAATGGTAGTCTGGACACAAAGTCCATTGTGACTCGATCCCATTTCCACTCGGGTATCATGATCGGCTGAAGTAATCCTGAAGGCACTTGATGTTCCGCTTTAACTTGTTGTCATGTTAAACATCTCGAAACAAAGTCGGAGATGTCCCGTTTCATACCATGCCACCAAAATCGTCGTTTCAAATCGTTGTACATTTTCGTACTCCCCGGGTGAATTGACATTCGGCTACAATGAGCTTCGTTCAGAATCATCGAAATGAGTTCTGAATTTCTTGGACCACACAACCGACTTCTGAACCTCAAACAATTGTCATCATCAATTTGAAATTCGGATTCCATATTCGGAATACATTCAGCCCGTTTTGCAACCAATTCATCGTCGACTTTTTGAGCTTCACGAATTTGATGAATCAATGATAGTTTGGCCTTTAATTCAGCTACTAACACATTGTCGGGTAGAATAGACAAGTGCACATTCATCGCTCGTAAAACAAACAGCGATTTCCGGCTTAAGGCGTCCGCAACCACATTAGCCTTTCCCGGGTGGTAATCAATGACAAGCTCGTAATCTTTCAACAACTCAAGCCAACGTCTTTGTCGCAGATTTAAGTCTCTTTGAGTCATCAAATATTTGAGACTTTTGTGATCCGAAAATACATGGCACTTTTCGCCAAACAAGTAATGTCGCCATATTTTCAAAATGAATACGATGGCGGCTAGTTCGAGATCATGGGTTGGATAATTTCTCTCGTGTGGCTTCAATTGTCTCGACGCATAGGCCACAACTCGGCCTTCTTGCATCAATACGCAACCCAACCCGAGTAGGGATGCGTCACTATAAATGACAAACTCTTTGCCTGATTCGGGTTGCACTAAAATTGGAGCTTCAGTCAAATGAGTTTTCAGTTGATTGAAGCCTTTCTGACATTTCTCCGTCCATTCGAACTTAGCATCCTTTTGAAGTAGCTTCGTCATTGGTGTGGCTATGATCGAGAAACCTTTGACAAATCATCGGTAATAACCGGCGAGTCCCAAAAAGCTCCGAACCTCAGTAATATTTCTCGAAGGTTTCCAGTTAAGTATGGCTGAGATTTTGTTCGGGTCAACTCGAATGCCCGATGCGGATACCACATGACCCAAGAAGCTAACCTCTCTTAACCAGAACTCACACTTACTGAACTTAGCATATAACTTCTTACCCCGCAAAACTTGCAACACTAATCTCAAGTGTTCAGCATGTTCGATCTCATCTCTTGAATAGACCAAGATGTCATCAATGAACACAACTACGAACCGATCCAAATATGGTCTGAAGATTCGATTCATCAAATCCATAAATACCGCAAGGGCATTAGTGAGCCCAAACGGCATCACTAAGAACTCGTAGTGACCGTACCTCGTTCTGAAAGCAGTTTTGGGTATGTCCGAATCTCGAATTCGCAACTGATAATAACCCGATCTCAAATCTATTTTTGAGAACACTGAGGCTCCCTTCAGTTGGTCGAACAAATCATCGATGCACGGCAATGGATATTTGTTCTTTATCGTCACTTTATTCAATTGACGATAGTCAATGCACAACCTCATGGTTCCGTCCTTCTTTTTCACGAACAATACTGGTGCACCCCAAGGTGAGAAACTTGGTCGAGCAAAACCTCTATCCGTCAATTCTTGCAACTGAGATTTTAACTCTTTTAACTCGGTTGGTGCCATACGATACGGAGCTATCGAAATCGGCGTAGTCCCAGGTACAAGCTCAATACCAAACTCTACCTCCCGAACAGGTGGTAAACTCGGTAATTCTTCAGGAAAAACATCCGGGTATTCACAAACCACCCGCACAGATTCGGGTTTCTTTTCTAATTCTTTATCATCAAGTACATACGCAAGGTATGCTTCGCACCCTTTTCTTACATATTTCTGGGCCAACATTGCTGATATTACAGCTGGCAACCCCTCCAAATTCGTAGACTCAACTCGGATTACCTCGTTATATGCGCACCTCAAATCAATAGTCTTGCTTTTGCAATTCACAACCGCATCATGCGCGGTCAGCCAATCCAAACCAAGAATAACATCAAATTCATCAAACGGCAAAAGCATCAAGTCCGCCGGAAAACAAGAACCTCGAATTACTAGGGGACATCTCTTACACACTTTGTCGACAAGCACGTAACGACCCAAGGGATTTGACACCCGAATTACGAACTCAGTAGACTCAACAGGTAGAGTCTTACTGGATGCTAAGGTTTCACATACATATGAATGAGTAGAGCCAGGGTCAATTAATGCAATCACATTAGTATCAAAGAGAGTAAAGGTACCAGTGATGACGTCAGGGGAGGATGCCTCCTCTCGTGCGCGAATGGCATATGCTCTAGTAGGAGTACGGTTCTCGGCTCGAACAGCCGTATCAGAGGTCCCTCTCTGACTACCTCCCCTACCTCCTAAAATTCTCGGTGGTCTACCTCTAGTTGTCACTCCACTAGGTCTTGCACCTCGAATCTTATTCTTCTCATCAAGCTCCGTGCAATCTCTAATGAAGTGGTCCTTTGAACCGCATCCGTAACAGGCCCTGTTAATAGACTTACCCTAACATTCACCTATGTGTCGTCTTCCACATTGGGACATTCAGGTTTCTCTAGACGATTATTGCCCACACTAGCTACCGAAGTAGCTCGGGAGTCCGTCGATGGTCTTGCTCTGATGGAAATTCCCGCAGTCGTCCTCGACTTATTAGTGTCCTCCCTGAACTTCTTTACGGCTGAGAACGGAGCTTTACCCGTCGATCTTTTACGATAGTCTCTAGCTTCAAATTCAGCCTTCTTCTTCTCCTTTCCAAGTTCTTCCGCCTTGTAGGCTCGTTCGACTAGTGTTACGAATTCTTTTATTTCCAAATACCCATTAGTAGCTTTAAATCTTCATTCAATCATTCCTCGAATCTTTTGCACATAGCAACCTCATCAGCTACACACTCCCGGGCATACCTACTGAGTCTTACGAATTCATGTTCGTATTCAGATACAGTCATACGGCCTTGCTTGAGTTCCAAGAACTCCTTACGCTTCTGATCAATGAACCGTTGACTAATATATTTCTTTCGAAATTCCGTCTGAAAGAAGTCCCAAGTTACTCGTTCGTTTGGGACTATGGAAATCAGGGTCCTCCACCAATAGTAGGCTGAGTCCCGCAACAAGGATATAGCACACTTTAGACATTCATCGGGTGTGCATGACAGTTCATCAAACACCCAAATGGTGTTATCAAGCCAGAACTCGGCCCTTTCAGCATCATCAGTAACTATGGCCCTGAACTCCTCAGCCCCGTGCTTCCTAATCAAGTCTACAGGTGGCTTACTCAGCCTCACAGGATCAGTAACTGATGGCATTACTGGCTCCGGGGGTGGATTATTCAAATTCGGGAATTGTTGGACAGCCGGATTGGTTCGGGCATACTGCGCGACCCACTCATTCATCATGGTAAAGAAGACTTGTTTAGCCCCCTCACCTTGATTATTCGCAGATGACTGAGGTTCAACAGGCAGTGTCCCTTGTGCAGGAGCAGCCGCTACACTTTCAATGTCATCCGCCAAGGTTCTCTCTACACCGGGATCCATTTACTAATCAAAACATAAATTTTAACCGTCAGAAGTCATCACACAGTTAAACATTAACATTCGGCATGTATAGCTAGACTCATACGTGCTATGGTAGTCCTAGAACCGACTAAACCATAGCTCTGATACCAATCAAATGTAACACCCCGAACCCGAGACTGACACCGGAGTCGAACACGAGATGTTAACAGAGTTTAAACCCTTTATAAAAATATTTCTCAGACACTGCCAATCTGTGTACTAGTCGCTTTAAAAATCATATCTTCAGTTTCACAACTCGAAAATCAGTTTTGTGATTTTTCCCTGAAACTAGACTCATATGCCCATCTACATATTTTTTTCTAGAATTTTTGGTTGGGCCAATTAGTACAGTTTATTAGTCAAAGTCTCCCATGTTACAGGATCACTACACTGACCTTTGCGCATTACGACCTGGATATCTCCTGCACAGAGCTTCATACTGATACCCTTTTTTCTAGAGAAACTAGACTCAGAGAGGAATCTATCCATATATGGTATGACTCCTAATTGTCTCTGGTTAATTTATAATGAATTTCCAAAGTCGAACAGGAATCCAGAAACCTTCTGCCCTGTCCACGAGACCTGAATATCTCTTAACATACTGTTCATATGATCTTTTCGTTGCTTCTACATGAAAATAGACTCATCGAGCTTCGAATAAATAATTTATTCATCAATTAATTCCACTCCTACTATTTTTAGTGATTTTTCAATCTCACATCACTGCTGCTGCCAGCATCTGTTACGAAAGCAACTATGCCCATATCGTGATTTCTCCTTGATCTAACTAGTAATTCATCATACATATCACAAATTATGATCATGACTAGCCATGCAAAGGCTAATCATTGTCAAACATCCCCCTACTACACTATTGCCATATCATGAATTTTAACACCAAAATAATCAACCATGACATATGGCATAAAAAGGTCGAATTATCAAGATTTACGACCTAACGTTATGAAACCAAACCCAACCGAACATTTATGCCATTTTCGCATGGCTAAAAGTTTACATACCAAAGTTCAAACACAACATAATAGCCTATACATGCCGAAATGTTCTCCTAAGCCGACTAAGAAGAAAGTACCAAAACTTGCTAGCCGGTGTGATGACTTCGACGACGGCATGATCACGCAAAAAGAGACGAGTCCAAGAAACCTAGAATAGGTGACAAGCAAACACCGAATGAGTATATAACTCAGTAAGCCATAAGCATTCCACAACCATCCATTAATAAAATTATCACAACAGGAAACAATGAAATGAGGTTAAGTACTCCATCCATACCAAACTATACCATAGTTCCTTAAACCCTATGGTTCAATCTCATACAAGTCCTACATTGGCCTTTCATACATCATTTTATTTTCGTTATATCATACAATTAAACGAATTGTCACCTATTCCACAATGAACCTTATGTCCGTGACTTCAACTATAATCGTCACATAGGTTCAAACTTACCAAGCTCAACTCCAAATATAAACATAGCGCCTATTAGCCATGAACTCAAGTACTTACCTTTTCGCTGTCCAAATTGACTCGGTAAAGTCGCACCCTTCATGTAAATAATTTATAGAAAATATATATTGGGTTCGCACACATAGTGCTTAATAATCAACCGCGCACACTTAGTGCCATGCACTTTAAACTCACACACTTAGTGCCATGCATTACAAGTTCGCACACTTACCTTTTCCGCTGTCCAAATCGACTCGGTAAGGTCGCACCCTTAATGTAAATAATTTATAGAAAATATATATTGGGTTCGCACACATAGTGCTTAATAATCAACCACGCACACTTAGTGCCATGTACTTTAAACTCGCACACTTAGTGCTGTACAATTTAAACCCGCACACTTAGTGCCAATCTCATGACCGTGAACACTTATTGCCCGCACACTTAGTGCCGAAAACCAGCCACTCAATAGGCTTCACTTCCTTTTTACATTCGACAAATTTCATCTCTACTTACATATACATTGTATACATTTCATCTCATTAAACACAATGTATAGGTATTACGATCCTTTAAATCAATACCAAAGATATGCTTAATGACTTACCTGTGTTGGGTAAGATGGTTCCAACTCGGCTACTCGATGATCTTTTCTTTGCCTTTGCTCGATTCTCCTCCTTTAACTCCTTGAGCTTAATCAATAAATCAACTAGTTTAACCGCCTTGCTAAATATTTACCATCCAATTACACATGCATATGTATGTTAGTATATTCGGCAATCACCCTTACTAATCACCCACTTGATCAATTATGGAGAATCAAAGTTAATATCACAATGTGTACCCTATATGGCCCATTATACATAATCAAATTTAACATCATCTATATATTTACTCATATGGCCGAATATACCTAATCATACATACACCTAACCAAAAATAATTTCTAAAATCTTTATATCATTTATACACTAGTAAAGCATCCTCTCCCTTTCCATCAATTTAGCACATGCATTACTCATTAACCTACAAAAATTATATTCGGCCTTAGCACACAACTTGCTAGCCGATTCTTCCCCATCTAGCAACCAATGCACATATGTGCTCACTCAAAAATGCTAAAAAAAAAGAGATTCAAGAATCATCAATCCACCATCACATGCATCATTAACAAGCTTCATATTTAGCATGCAATGGCATTAACACAAACTCCACCTAGGCCGAATCTTAACTCATCTTCATGCCTCATCACCACAAAATCAAACATCAAAATACCAACCAAGAATGTAACATGCATGGCCGAATATCATCTCCATCATTTAACAAAGTTTGAACCATGGCTAGGTAGATTTCAAACTTACAACTTAAAATATACATGAATCTCAAAGAATAATATCAAACATACCTCAATCTAGTTACATGCATGGCCAAACTTCCTCCTAATTCTCTTCCAAACCAAACATGAAGCAAGAACTCCTTCCTCCTCCCTTAGAATTTTCGGTCAAAAGAGGATGAAAAAGGATGAACAAGTTTTTCTTTTCCTTTCTTTAGCTCACGGCAATGGGGGGGGGAAACAACCACTCATTTTTTTGTTTTTCCTTTCTTTATTACCCATACTCCTTATTTTATTTTTTCCTACATACCTCACTAGGCCAACATGTTCCCAACATGTTTCCACCCATAGCATGGCCAACCACTAGCTCAAATTTTGGGTAATTTGACATGCAAACCCATCATTTTCACAACATGCATTAATAGACCATTTTAAATTAGCCTATCATATTTTCACCATGTCTCATATCGATCCCTGTTTAATAATTTCTCATGCAATTGGCAAAATTGGAGAATGAAACTTCCACATACTCATGTACACACATAATAAGCATAGAATATGGAAATTAATTATTTTTATGACTCGGTTTTGTGGTCCCGAAACCACTTCCCGACTAGGGTCAATTTGGGCTGTTACAAAGAGCATGATTTTGATTGGCTTTATAACATGATCTCTATACACATTCGGCTACCTGTCATAGGTATAAACTAATCACCTCAATATATCATTCAAGTAGAATCATTAGATCACTGTTTATTTGTTATGCTTATATGCCATGACTTAATCAAATCATAAACTAAGTTTCATTACTCGAAGACTTACCTCGGATGTTGTCGAATGACTTCAACGGCTATTCAATTACTTTTTCCTTTCCCCTATCCAACGTTGATCCTCTAAGCTCTTGAGCTAAATCAAACAATTTACCTCCCAATCAAACACAATCATATGACATTCATATACATTTTAGAACCAATTTATTTGAATCAATTACCACTTAAGTCTATCACCTTCTCGCTTTCAAATTTATGCACTTGGTAAATCACATTAAACTACTACAAATATAACTTTAATACATATTTATTTTCGAATGTCTCAATATCATCTTAATTAATTTCTACTTACACATCAAAATTTCCAATACAAAGTATTTGGCACCTAAACTGGATTAGGAAACTCCCATAGACCATGACCGAATGCCATTTAAACACAAGTCAACAAGATCTCATGATTTCAAATCAAACTCTTAACAAGAATGCACAATGCCGAACCCTTAGATGATTAAACATCTAATTTAGACAATTTTAGAACAACTAAACGGCACTTGTTCACAACATTAAACAACTACATGTTCGGCTAGAACATGGTACTTAACTACATCGATTTTAAGCATAATAATTACTCAAACCTAATCAAATTCACATTCAGTCTTGGTACCTAATAAGGTAGCCGATTCCTTTCCCTTAGCACCTAATGCTCACATATGATTATTTGTACAGTTCAAACACTCATCTACCCTTGTTCATCTAAATTTAACAAGAAACAAAAACCTTATTTCTCCATAGCTACAATGGCCAAAAGTTCTAGACATCTCAATACCGAAATTTCTAACATGGGTTGTCTAAAGAATTTGGTAGGGAGTTCAAATTTATCTAACATTTCAAGAAACTTAACACATCCATATAGCTAACATGCTAGTAGTATCAAGGCATCAACTAAAATTTTGAAGCCTCTTAGTCGAATCCTAACTCTCCAACAACCCCAATTCCATCCATGAGATAGATAGAATTAGGCTAATCATCCAAAGGATGTATAAACCTCCAAAAGCAACATTGAACGTACCTTTAGTCTAAAGAACCACCTTGGCCGAACTTCCCCTCTTCTTCTTCCTCTAGTTACGGCAATGGAGGAGCAACCTAGCTAACTCTTTTTTTTGTTTCTTCTCCTACTAACCACTATTATTTTATTATCCATGCTCTTTATTTTATTATTTTTAACACAAATGTTAACATAACATATTTATAATATGTTTTAACCCATAGCATGGCCGGCCACCATCTAGACTTTTGGCTAATTTGACATGCAAGTACAAGTATTTTCTAACATGCTTTAATAGGCCACTATAACATTTGCCTAGCACATTCCTAAATTTCCTCACATAAGTCCTATTTAATAATTTCACATACTAATGACAAAATTGGAGCATGAAACTTTCACACATGCCTATTTCACATACAAAAAACACAAAACTTAATGGTTAATTATTTTTACGACCCGGTTTTTTTGTGGTCCCGAAGCCACTTTCCGACTAGGGTCAAATTAGGGCTGTCACAACTCTCCCCCACTTAAGAAATTTTCGTCCCTGAAAATCTTACCGGTAAATAGGTTTGGGTATCATTCTTTCATAGAGTTCTCGGTTTCCCAAGTAGCTTCTTCGACCCCGTGCTTGTGCCATAACACTTTTACTAAAGGAACCTTTTTATTTCGTAATTCTTTCACATCACTAGCTAGGATACGAATCGGTTCTTCTTCATAACTCATATCGGATTGAATTTCAACCTCGGAGGGATTAATTATGTGCGAAGGATCAGATCTGTAACGTCGAAGCATTGAAACGTGAAAAACATTGTGAATCTTTTCGAGATCAGGGGGTAAAATCAATCTATATGCCACGGGACCAACTCGTTCGGATATTTAATACGGCCCTATGAACCTCGGACTCAGTTTGCCCTTACGGCCAAATCTGAGTATCTTTTTCCAAGGTGAAACTTTAAGAAACACTTTGTCTCCCACCTGATACTCAATATCTCTTCATTTTAAATCCGCGTACGACTTCTGACAATCTGATGCTGCCTTCAGACTTTCACGAATTATCCTTACTTTCTGCTCAGCATTTTTAATCAAATCAACTCCGAAAATTTTACTTTCACCGAGCTCGGTCCAAAACAATGGTGTACGGCATTTACGACCGTACAAAGCCTCGTAAGGTGCCATCTTAAGACTTGATTGAAAACTATTGTTGTAAGCGAATTCAATCAAAGGTAAATACCGCTCCCATGAACCACAAAACTCAAGGATGCAACATCTCAACATATCCTCGAGTATCTGAATTATCCGCTCGGATTGTCCATCAGTCTATGGATAAAATGCGGTGCTAAAATGTAACTTGGTACCCAAAGCTTCTTGAAATTTCTTCCAAAATCGCGATGTGAATCTCGGATCTCTATCTGATACAATAGAAATTGGTACTCCATGTAACCTTACAATCTGGGATACATACATTTCAGCTAGCTTGTCAAGAGAATAATCCGTACGTATAGGGATAAAATGAGCCAACTTTGTCAGTCTATCAACAAAAACCCAGATCGCATCTTTCTTGCTTGATGACAATGGCAATCCAGATACAAAATCTATCGTGACTCGATCCCACTTCCACTCGGGTATCATGATCGGCTGAAGTAATCCTGTAGGCACTTGATGTTCCGCTTTCACTTGTTGACATATTAAACACTTCGAAACAAAATCAGAAATGTCTCGTTTCATACCATGCCACCAAAACTGACGTCTCAGATCGTTGTACATTTTCGTACTCCCCGGGTGAATTGACATTCGGCTACAATGAGCTTCGTTCAGAATTGTCGAAATAAGTTCTGAATTCCTTGGAACACACAAACGACTTCTGAACCTCAAACAATCTCATCATCAATTTGAAACTCTGATTCCTTATTCGAAACACATTCAGCCCGTTTTGCAACCAATTCATCATCGACTTCCTGAGCTTCACGAATTTGATGAATCAACAATGGTTTGGCCTTTATTTCTGCTACTAACACATTATCAGATAGAACCGACAAATGTACATTCATCGCTCGTAAAGCAAACAGTGATTTACGACTTAAGGCATCCGCAACCACATTAGCCTTTCCCGGGTGATAGTCAATGACAAGCTCATAATCTTTTAACAACTCGAGCCAACGTCTTTGTCGCAGATTCAAATCTCTTTGAGTCATTAAATATTTGAAACTTTTGTGATCCGAAAATACATGGCACTTCTCACCAAATAAGTAGTGTCTCCATATTTTCAAAGCGAATACGATGGCAGCTAATTCGAGATCATGGGTTGGTTAATTTTTCTCATGTGGCTTCAATTGCCTCGACGCATACGCTACAACTAGACCTTCTTGCATCAATACACAACCCAACCCAAGTAAGGATGTGTCACTGTAAATGACAAACTCTTTGCCTGATTCAGGCTGCACTAGCACTGGAGCTTCAATAAAGTAAGCTTTTAGTTGATCGAAACTTTTCTGACATTTTTCTGACCATTCGAACTTAACATCTTTCTGAAGTAGCTTCGTCATTGGTGTGGCTATCAGTGAGAAACCCTTTACAAACCATCTGTAGTAACCGGCAAGTCCCAAAAAGCTCTGAACCTCAGTAATATTTCTCGGGGGCTTCCAGTTAAGTATGGCTGAAATTTTGCTCGGACCAACTCGAATACCCGATGCAGATACCACATGACCTAAGAAGCTAACCTCTCTTAACCAGAACTCACACTTACTGAACTTAGCATATAACTGCTTATCCCGTAAAATCTGCAACACTAATCCCAGGTGTTCAGCATGATCAGTTTCATTTCTCAAATAGACCAAAATATCATCGATAAACACAACTACAAACCGATCCAAAAACGGACTGAAGATCCGATTCATCAAATCCATAAATACCGCAGGGGCATTAGTGAGCCCAAACGGCATCAATACGTGGTAACGTTCTGAAAGCAGTTTTGGGTATATCCGAATCCCGAATTCGCAACTGATAATAGCCCGATCTCAAATCTATCTTTGAAAACACTGAGGTTCCCTTTAGTTGATCAAACAAATCATCAATACGTGGTAACGGATATTTATTCTTTATTGTCACTTTATTCAGCTGACGATAGTCGATGCACAACCTCATGGTTCCATTCTTCTTTTTCACAAACAATACTGGTGCACCCCAAAGTGAGAAACTTGGTCGAGCGAAACCTCTATCCGTCAACTCTTGAAACTGATCTTTCAATTCCTTTAATTCCGTTGGTGCCATACGATACGGAGCTATCGAAATCGGTGTAGTCCCAGGTACAAGTTCGATGCCGAACTCTACCTCCCGAATAGTTGGTAACCTTGGTAATTCTTCGGGAAAAACATCCGGATATTCACAAACCACTGGTACCGACTCAAGTTTCTTTCCTGATTCTTCATTATCAAGTACGTATGCAAGATACGCTTCACACCCCTTTCTCACATATTTTTGAGCTAACATCGAGGATATTATTGTTGGCAATCCATTCAAGATAGTAGATTCAACTCGGATTATCTCATTATTTGCACACTTCAAATCAATAGTCTTGCTTTTGCAATTCACAACCGCATCATGCACGGTCAACCAATCCAAACCGAGAATAACATCAAATTCATCAAAAGGTAAAAGCATCAAGTCCGCCGGAAAACAGGAACCTCGAATTACTAGGGGACATTTCTTACACACCTTATCAACAAGCACATAATGACCCAAGGGATTTGAAACTCTAATAACGAACTCAGTAGACTCAACAGGTAAAGTCTTACTGGATGCTAAAGTCTCACATATATAAGAATGAGTAGAACCAGGGTCAATCAATGCTATTACATTAGTATAAAAGAGAGTGAAAGTACCAGTAATAACATCTGGCGAAGAAGCATCCTCGCGTGCACGTATAGCATAAGCTCTAGCAGGAGCACGAGCCTCAGATCTGGTAGTAACATCTCTAGATCCTCTCTGATCGCCACTAGCATTCCCCACATTTTTGGATGGTCTACCTTGAGCAGTAGTAGCACCCGTTTTCCCACTCTGATTTACATTCTGTTCAGACAGTCTCGGGCAATCCTTGATAAAGTGGTCAGCTGATCCGCACTTATAACAGGAGCGATCATGGAATCTACAACTCCCCGAATGCCATTTACCACAATACTGGCACTCTGTTCTGTCTCGACGATCATTTCCAACACTGGCAACCGAAGCGACTCGTGTACTCACAGGGGGTTGATCACGATCTCGTCTAGAAAAGCCCGAAGTGCCTTTAGACCGGCTTGAATCATCTCTAAATTTCTTCGATGACTGTTGAAAGGGCTTTCCTGCAGATCTCTTACGAAACTCCTTTGCTCCCATATCAGCTTTTCTTTTCTCCTTACTAAGCTCTTCGGCTTTGCAAGCTCGCTCGACAAGTACCACAAATTCTCTGATTTCTAAAATGCCAACACACAGTTTTATATCTTCGTTCAGTCCATCTTCGAAATGTTTGCACATTACGACTTCTGAGGAAATGCATTCTCGAGCGTACCGGCTAAGCCTTACAAACTTTCGTTCATAATCAGCAACCGACATGGAACCTTGTTTAAGTTCAAGAAATTCTTTCCGTTTTTGATCAATGAATCTCTGGCTGATATACTTTTTTCGAAACTCGGTTTGGAAAAAATCCCAAGTTACTTGCTCTCTGGGCACAATAGAAATCAACGTATTTCACCAATAATAGGCAGAATCTTGTAGCAAGGAGATAGTACACTTAAGGCATTCATCGGGTGTGCAAGATAGTTCATCAAGTACCCGAATAGTGTTGTCCAACCAAAATTCAACTTGCTCGGCATCATCGTTGTCTGTAGCCTTAAATTTAGTAGCCCCGTGTTTTCAGATTCTGTCAACTGAAGGCTTATTTAACCTTATCTGGTCAGTTACCAGAGGTATCGTAGGTGTAGGGGTTGTATTGGTCGGGAATGGGGGTTGTGGAACAGCCGTATTAGTTCGAATGTACTGATTGAACCACTCATTCATTACGCTATAAAAAGCCTGTCTAGCTTCATCATTCTGATTACTAGCAATAGGTTGAGAGTCCGCCGGTGCTGTCCCTTGCGCGGGAGTAGGCGCTACACTCTCAACATCATCAGCTACCGCTTGGTTGGGATCGGGATCCATTACTATAAGTAAACACATTTTTAACTGTCAGAAATCACCACACTATCAATAAACACATAATGGCATGTATAGCTAAACCCAAACGCATTACGGTAGTCCTAGAATCGACTAAACCGTAGCTCTGATACCAATAAAGTTGTGACGCCCCATACCCGAGACCGTTGCCGGAGTCAAACACGAGGTGTTAATGGACTTAATTCATTTACTTACACAGCACATTTTAAAATTTCCAGACAAGCTGGCTAACTGCATCACAGTTACTTTAAAAATCATATCTCCAGTTCCAAAACTTAAAAACCAATTCCGTAAATTTGTCCTGAAACTAGACTCATATGTCCATCTAAAATTTTTTTTTCTAGAATTTTTGGTCGAGGAAATTAGTACAGTTTATTAGTTAAAGTCTCCCCTATTTCAGGGTTTGACTACTCTGACCTTCGTGCATTACGACTTAGATATCTCCCTGTACAGAGCTTCAATACTTATGATGTTTGTTTCTAATGAAACTAGACTCAAAAAGGAATCTATAAATATAAAGAATGACTTCTAATTGTCTCTGGTTAATTTATGGTAAATTTTCAAAATCAGAATAGGGGATCCAGAAAACGCTCTGGCCCTATTTCACGAAAACTTAAACATCTCATAAAATACAGCTCATATGGTCGTTTCGTTTCTTTCATATGAAAATAGACTCATCAAGATTCGATTACATAATTTATTCACTATTTAATTCCATTTATACTATTTTTAGTGATTTTTCCAACTTACGTCACTACTGCTGTCAGCATCTATTTTAAGGTAAATTTTACCTATTTCATAATTTTCCATGAATCGAATAGCAAATTGACATACATTATTATCAAGGGTAATCCCGATTAGCCATGTCGTACGTAGCGCCAATAGGACCATGATTGGCCATTCCAATGGCTAGTCATTACCAAACATTTCCACACCACTTAATAACTGTAACACCCCGAACTCGAGACCGACACCGGAGTCGGACACGAGATGTTAACAAACTTTGAAAACTTTTCCAGACACTGCCCAGTCTGAGTACTAGTCGCTTCAAAAATCATATCTTGAGTTTCACAACTCGAAAATCAGTTTTGTGATTTTTCCCTGAAACTAGACTCATGTCCCCACCTATGTATTGTTTTCTAGAATTTTTGGTCGGGCCAATTAGTATAGTTTATTAGTCAAAGTCTCCCATGTTACAGGGGTCGACTACACTGACCTTTTTCCATTACGACTGGGATATCTCTCTGCACAGAGCTTCAATACTGATGCCGTTTGTTTCTATGGAAACTAGACTCAGAGAGGAATCCATACATATATGCTGTGACCCCTAATTATCTCTGGTCAATTAATAGTGAATTTCCAAAGGCGGAACAGGGAATCCAGAAACTGTTCTGGCCCTGTTCCACAAGAACCCGAATATCTCTTACTGTACTGTTCCTATAATTGTTTCGTTACTTCCATATGAAAGTAGATTCATCAAGGTTCGATTACATAATTTATTCACTATTTAATTCCACTCCTACGAATTCTTGTGATTTTTCCAATCCACACCACTGCTGCTATCAGCTTCTGTTTTCAAAGTGAACCTTACCTAATTTGGGGTTTCATGGACCAACTAGGGCCTTGTCATACATAAGCCCACATATGATCATACTTAGCCATTCTAGTGGCTGATCATTTGCTCAACACTTCCATTCCAACTATAGTTACATCATGAAACCATCTATACATTCATAAATACGAATGGTCTAATGCCATACTCCACTTTTACAAGCCATTTTCGCATGGCTGTACACTTATACATTTCATAAAGTACTCGAAAGACAACAATGGGTAGTCCTATACATGCCATATCAAAATTCAACCAAAATAGTACCCAAAAGAGCCTTTGATAGTGTGGGCGACTTCGACTTCAAGATCCCGAGTCCGATAGCTGGAGAACCAAAAATCTATAAAACAGAGGAGCAATGTAACGAGTAAGCAATTTATGCTTAGTAAGTTTGAGCAAGGAATTCCAGCATGCACAAAGAATAGCACACATTTAGCTAAACGGAATATTTCATAATACGCAATTTACCGATATCAAACTTGCTTCACAACATTAACAACCCTTATGTACATACACAATAAACTAACTTGGCCGAAGGCCGGTAGCTCGTTTATCAACTGAGCGAACATTTATTTGTAAGGGCTCGATTAAATTCAACACATACATAACATATCCCCATATTGGGATGTTTTTCGAGCATTCGCTGGAATTTTACAGCAAGCTCATTCATTACCAAATCACGTACCTTCGGGATTTAACCGGATATAGCTCCTCGTTCAAATGCCTTCGGGACATAGCCCGGTTTTAGTAACTCACATAATGCCTTCGGGACATAACCCGGATTTAACAACTCGCATGAATGCCTTCGGGACTTAACCCGGATTTAATAACTCGCACGAATGCCTTCGGGACTTAACCCGGATTTAGTATCTCGCACAAAGGCCTTTGGATCTTAGTCCGGATATATTCACTTAGCACAAAGCCTTCGGGACTTAGCCCGGACAGCATTCAATTAATCATGCACATCTAACAATAATTCATGGCACATTCATATTTCATTTTCGTTTACGAAACTCAAACACAAGGCACATATTGTCCTTGCACATTCGGCTCAATAGCCACACATAGAGCATGATTTAATCACATCGAAATTTAAGCTCTCTTACTCAAGAACTTACCTCGGGTGTTGTCGAACGATTCCGCTAGCTATTCAACCACTTTTTCCTTCCCTTTATCGGTTTTATTTCCCCTTTGCTCTTGAGCTTAATCAAACAAATAAATTGATTTCATCATTTAGGCATCAAAAGATGAACACAAGGCACTTAGCCCATATTTATACATTAGACATTAAAGTCTCATACATGCAAAAATCATGCATCAACACAACATATTAGCTAATTTCTTTGCCCTTGGCCGAATATGCATGTCCATTTTTGGGGTCGATTTCAACACTTAATACACACATATACACACTAGTAAAGCATCCTCCCCCTTTTCATCAATTTAACACATGCATTGCTCATTAACATGCAAAGTTACATTCGGCCTTAGCACACATCTTGCTAGCCGATTCTTCTCCATTTAGCAACCAATGCACATATGTGCTCACACAAAAAAATGCTAAAAAGGAGGTTCAAGAATCATCAAGCCATCATCACATGCATCATTAACAAGCTTCATATTTTGCATGCAATGGCATTAACACAACCTCCACCTAGGCCGAATCTTAACTCATCCTCATGCCTCATCACCACAACATCAAACATCAACCAAGAATGATGCATCCATGGTCAAGTGCCATTTCCATCACATAGCAAGATTTAGACCATGGGTTAGGTAGAACTCAAGCTAACAACTAAAACATGCATGCCTCTCATGGAACATCATCAAACATACCTTAGCCTAGCTACATGCATGGCCGAATCTCTTCACCTTTCTTCTTCTTTCCTCCTTAAAATTTTTGGCCAAGGATGAACCAAAGGATGAGAAAATTTTTCTTTGTTTTTTCTTTCTAGTTTTGGCAAGCATGAAGATGAGAAAAGGATGAACAAAATTCCCCCTTTCTCTTCTTTAGCTCACGGCAATGGGGGACAAACACTACACACACATTTTTTTTTCTTTTGTTTTCCATTTCTTTATTACCCATACTCCTTATTTTATTCTTCCACTAACAAAACATGTTTCATGACATGTTTTGCCCATCATTCCTTGTCATGGCCGGCCACTACTCATTAGGGGGAAATTTGACATGCAAGTCCCCCCTTTGTCCACATGCACTAATAGGTCCTCACACATTGACCTATCACATTTTAGAATTTTCTCACTTAAGTCCTATTGACTAAATTCACATGAAATCAACCAAATTGAAGCTTGAAATTTTCACACATTCATAATTACATATTCTAGACAATAAGTATCACATTCAAATATTTCGGTGACTCGGTTTAGCGGTCCCGAAACCACTTCCCGACTAGGGTCAACTTTGGGCTGTCACAACACTCCCCCACTTAAGAAATTTTCATCCCCGAAAATCTTACCGGTAAATAGGTTTGGGTATCGTTCTTTCATCGAGCTCTCGGTCTCCCAAGTTGCTTCCTCGATCCCGTGTTTGAGCCATAACACCTATACTAGCGGAACTCTTTTGTTTCGCAACTCCTTCACTTCACGAGCTAGGATACGCATCGGTTCTTCTTCATAGCTCATGTCGACTTGAATCTCAACCTCTGATGGGCTAATAATGTGCGATGGATCAGATCGATAGCGTCGAAGCATCGAAACATGAAAGACGTCAGGAATCTTTTCAAGCTCCGGGGGCAAAATCAATCTATACGCAACCGGACCAACTCGTTCGGAGATTTCGTACGGCCCAATGAATCTTGGGCTCAACTTGCCCTTACGGCCGAACCTGAGTATCTTTTTCCAAGGTGAAACCTTAAGGAACACTTTGTCTCCCACCCGATACTCGATGTCTTTTTGTTTCAAATCTGCGTACGATTTCTGACGATCCGTGGCTACCTTCAGACTTTCACGGATTACCTTTACTTTCTGTTCAGCATCTCTAATCAAATCAACTCCGAAAATTTTACTTTCACCGAGCTCGGTCCAAAACAATGGTGTACGGCATTTACGACCGTACAAAGCCTCGTAAGGTGCCATCTTAATACTTGATTGAAAACTATTGTTGTAAGCGAATTCAATCAAAGGTAAATACCGTTCCCATGAACCACTGAACTCGAGGATGCAACATCTCAACATATCCTCAAGTATCTGAATTATCCTCTCGGATTGACCATCGGTTTGGGGGTGAAAAGCAGTGCTAAAATGCAGCTTGGTACCCAGAGCTTCTTGCAATTTCTTCCAAAATCGTGAGGTGAATCTCGGATCTCTATCCAACACGATAGAAACAGGTACCCCGTGTAATCTCACAATTTGATAAACGTACAATTTAGCTAGTTTATCCAATGAAAAATCCGTACGTACGGGGATGAAATGAGCCGACTTAGTCAGTCTATCAACAATAACCCATATCGCATCCTTCTTACTTGCTGACAAAGGCAGTCCGGACACAAAGTCCATTGTGACTCGATCCCATTTCCACTCGGGTATCATGATCGGCTGGAGTAATCCTGAAGGCACTTGATGTTCCGCTTTCACTTGTTGACATATTAAACATCTCGAAACAAAGTCAGAGATGTCCCGTTTCATACCATGCCACCAAAATTGACGTTTCAAATCGTTGTACATTTTCGTACTCCCCGGGTGAATTGACATTCGGCTACAATGGACTTCGTTCAGAATCATCGAAATGAGTTCTGAATTCCTTGGAACACACAAACGATTTCTGAACCTCAAACAATCATCATCATCAATTTGAAACTCCGATTCCTCGTTCGGAAAACACTTAGCCCGTTTTACAACCAATTCATCATCGACTTTCTGAGCTTCACGAATTTGGTGAGTCAATAATGGTTTAGCTTTTAATTCAGCTACTAACACACTGTCTGGTAGAACAGACAAATGCACGTTCATCGCTTGTAAAGCAAACAATGACTTCCGGCTTAAGGCGTCCGCAACCACGTTAGCCTTTCCTGGGTGGTAATCAATGACAAGCTCGTAATCTTTCAACAACTCAAGCCAACGTCTTTGTCGCAGATTCAAGTCTCGTTGAGTCATCAAATATTTGAGACTTTTATGATCCGAAAATACATGGCACTTCTCACCAAATAGATAATGTCGCCATATTTTTAAAGCAAACACGATGGCAGCTAGTTCGAGATCATGGGTCGGATAATTCCTCTCGTGAGGCTTCAATTGTCTCGACGCATAGGCCACGACTCGACCTTCTTGCATCAATACGCAACCCAACCCAAGTAGGGATGCGTCACTATAAATGACAAACTCTTTACCTGATTCGGGTTGCACCAAAATTGGAGCTTCAGTCAAATGAGTTTTCAGTTGGTTGAAACTTTTCTGACATTTCTCCGTCCACTCGAACTTAGCGTCCTTTTGAACTAGCTTCGTCATTGGTGTGGCTATCATCGAGAAACCTTTCACAAATCGTCGGTAATAACCGGCGAGCCCCAAAAGCTCCGAACTTCAGTAATATTTCTCGGAGGTTTCCAGTCAAGTATGGCTGAAATTTTGTTCGGGTCAACTCGAATACCCGACGCGGATACCACATGACCCAAGAAGCTAACCTCTCTTAACCAGAACTCACACTTACTGAACTTAGCATATAACTGCTTATCCCGCAAAATTTGCAGCACTAGCCTCAGATGCTCAGCATGTTCGGTCTCATCTCTTGAATAGACCAAAATGTCATCAATGAACACAACTACGAACCGATCCAAATACGGTCTGAAGATCCGATTCATCAAATCCATAAATACTGCAGGGGCATTAGTGAGCCCAAACGGCATCACTAAGAATTCGTAGTGACCATATCTCGTTCTGAAGGCAATTTTGGGAATATCTGAATCTCGGATTCGCAACTGATAATAGCCCGATCTCAAATCTATTTTTGAGAACACTGAGGCTCCCTTCAGTTGGTCGAACAAATCATCGATGCGCGGCAACGGATATTTGTTCTTTATCGTCACTTTATTCAGCTGACGATAGTCAATGCACAACCTCATGGTTCCGTCCTTCTTTTTTCACGAACAATACTGGTGCACCCCAAGGTGAGAAACTTGGTCGAGCGAAACCTCTATCCGTCAGTTCTTGCAACTGAGCTTTCAACTCCTTTAACTCAGTTGGTGCCATACGATACGGAGCTATCGAAATCGGCGTAGTCCCAGGTACAAGCTCAATACCAAACTCTACCTCCCGAACAGGTGGTAAACCCGGTAATTCTTCCGGAAAAACATCCGGGTATTCACAAACCACCGGCACAGATTCGGGTTTCTTTTCTAATTCTTTGTCATCCAGCACATATGCAAGGTATGCTTCGCACCCTTTTCTTACATATTTCTGTGCCAACATTGCTGATATTACAGCTGGCATCCCCTCCAAGTCCGCAGACTCAATTCGGACTACTTCGTTTTTTGCGCACCTCAAATCAATAGTCTTGCTCTTGCAATTCACAATCGCATCATGCGCGGTCAACCAATCCAACCCAAGGATAACATCAAATTCATCAAACGGCAAAAGCATCAAGTCCGCTGGAAAACAGGAACCTCGAATTTCCAGGGGACATTTCTTACACACTTTGTCGACAAGCACGTAACGACCCAAGGGATTTGACACCCGAATTACGAACTCAGTAGACTCAATAGGTAAAGTCTTACTGGATGCTAAGGTTTCACATATGTAAGAATGAGTAGAACCGCGGTCAATCAAAGCAATTACATTAGTATCAAAGAGGGTGAATGTACCGGTAATAACATCAGGCGAAGAAGCATCCTCGCGGGCACGTATAGCATAAGCTCTAGCAGGCGCACGGGCTTCGGATCTGGTTATATCATCTCTAGATCCTCTCTGACCACCACCAGCATTGCCCATATTTCCAGATGGTCTACCTCGAGCAGTGGTAGCACCCGGTCTCCCACTCTGATTTGCATTCTGTCCCGACAACCTCGGGCAATCTTTAATGAAGTGGTCCACTGATCCGCATTTGTAACAGGAGCGGTCAGGAAATCTACAACTCCCCAAATGCCATTTACCGCAATATCGGCATTTCGTCCTGTCTCGACGTTCATTCCCAACACTGGCGACCGAAGTGCCTCGTGTACCCACAGGGGGTCGATCACGATCTCGTCCAAAAAGGCCCGAAGTGCCTCTAAACTGGCCCGCATCATCTCGAAATCTCTTCGATGTCTGTTGAAGAGACCTTCCCGAGGACCTTTTACGAAACTCTCCAGTTCCCTCATCAACTCTTTGCTTTTCTTTTCTAAGCTCTTCGGCTTTACAAGCTCGTTCAACAAGTACCACGAACTCTCGTATTTCAAGAACGCCAACGAACATCTTTATATCTTCATTCAGCCCATCCTCGAAGCGTTTACACATAATAGCTTCGGACGAAACACATTCCCGAGCGTATTTGCTAAGTCTAACAAATTTTCGCTCGTAATCAGTAACCGACATGGAGCCTTGCTTAAGCTCAAGAAATTCCTTCCGTTTTTGATCAACAAATCTCTGACTGATATACTTTTTCCGAAACTCAGTTTGGAAAAACTCCCAAGTTACTTGCTCTCGGGGCACAATAGAAGTCAGAGTACTCCACCAATAGTAGGCAGAATCACGTAGCAAGGAGATAGCACACTTTAGGCATTCATCGGGTGTACAAGATAGCTCATCGAGTACCCGGATAGTGTTGTCCAGCCAAAATTCAGCTTGCTCGGCATCATCGCTATCCATAGCCTTAAATTCAGTAGCCCCATGTTTTCGGATTCTGTCAACTGGGGGCTTATTTGACCTTATTTGGTCCGTTACCGGTGGTATTGTAGGTGCGGGGGTAGTATTTGTCGGGAATGGAGGTTGTGGAACAGCCATATTAGTTCGAATGTATTGGTTAAACCAATCATTCATCACGCTATAGAATGCTTGTCTAGCTTCATCATTCGGATTACTAGCATTAGGTTGAGAGTCTGCCGGCACTGTCCCTTGTGCGGGAGCAGGCGCTACACTCTCAAGATCATCAGCTACCTCTCGGTCACGATCGGGATCCATTACTATAAACACATTTACAATTGTCAGAAATCACCACACTATCAAGTAATCACATAAATTGGCATGTATAGCTAGACCCAAAACATTACGGTAGTCCTAGAATCGACTAAACCTGGCTCTGATACCAATAAAATGTAACACCCCGAACCCGAGACCGACACCGGAGTCGGACACGAGATGTTAACAAACTTTGAAAACTTTTCCAGACACTGCCCAGTCTGAGTACTAGTCGCTTCAAAAATCATATCTTGAGTTTCACAACTCGAAAATCAGTTTTGTGATTTTTCCCTGAAACTAGACTCATGTCCCCACCTATGTATTTTTTTCTAGAATTTTTGGTCGGGCCAATTAATACAGTTTATTAGTCAAATTCTCCCATGTTACAGGGGTCGACTACACTGACCTTTTCCCATTACGACTGGGATATCTCTCTGCACAGAGCTTCAATACTGATGCCGTTTGTTTCTATGGAAACTAGACTCAGAGAGGAATCCATACATATATGGTGTGACCCCTAATTATCTCTGGTCAATTAATAGTGAATTTCCAAAGGCGGAATAGGGAATCCAGAAACTGTTCTGGCCCTGTTCCACAAGAACCCGAATATCTCTTACTGTACTGTTCCTATAATTGTTTCGTTACTTCCATATGAAAGTAGATTCATCAAGGTTCGATTACATAATTTATTCACTATTTAATTCCACTCCTACGAATTCTTGTGATTTTTCCAATCCACACCACTGCTGCTATCAGCTTCTGTTTTCAAAGTGAACCTTACCTAATTTGGGGTTTCATGGACCAACTAGGGCCTTGTCATACATAAGCCCACATATGATCATACTTAGCCATTCTAGTGGCTGATCATTTGCTCAACACTTCCATTCCAACTATAGTTACATCATGAAACCATCTATACATTCATAAATACGAATGGTCTAATGCCATACTCCACTTCTACAAGCCATTTTCGCATGGCTGTACACTTATACATTTCATAAAGTACTCGAAAGACAACAATGGGTAGTCCTATACATGCCATATCAAAATTCAACCAAAATAGTACCCAAAAGAGCCTTTGATAGTGTGGGCGACTTCGACTTCAAGATCCCGAGTCCGATAGCTGGAGAACCAAAAATCTATAAAACAGAGGAGCAATGTAACGAGTAAGCAATTTATGCTTAGTAAGTTTGAGCAAGGAATTCCAGCATGCACAAAGAATAGCACACATTTAGCTAAACGGAATATTTCATAATACGCAATTTACCGATATCAAACTTGCTTCACAACATTAACAACCCTTATGTACATACACAATAAACTAACTTGGCCGAAGGCCGGTAGCTCGTTTATCAACTGAGCGAACATTTATTTGTAAGGGCTCGATTAAATTCAACACATACGTAACATATCCCCATATTGGGATGTTTTTCGAGTATTCGCTGGAATTTTACAGCAAGCTCATTCATTACCAAATCACGTACCTTCGGGATTTAACCGGATATAGCTCCTCGTTCAAATGCCTTCGGGACATAGCCCGGTTTTAGTAACTCACATAATGCCTTCGGGACATAACCCGGATTTAACAACTCGCACGAATGCCTTCGGGACTTAACCCGGATTTAATAACTCGCACGAATGCCTTCGGGACTTAACCCGGATTTAGTATCTCGCACAAAGGCCTTCGGATCTTAGTCCGGATATATTCACTTAGCACAAAGCCTTCGGGACTTAGCCCGGACAGCATTCAATTAATCATGCACATCTAACAATAATTCATGGTACATTCATATTTCATTTTCGTTTACGAAACTCAAACACAAGGCACATATTGTCCTTGCACATTCGGCTCAATAGCCACACATAGAGCATGATTTAATCACATCGAAATTTAAGCTCTCTTACTCAAGAACTTACCTCGGGTGTTGTCGAACGATTCCGCTAGCTATTCAACCACTTTTTCCTTCCCTTTATCGGTTTTATTTCCCCTTTGCTCTTGAGCTTAATCAAACAAATAAATTGATTTCATCATTTAGGCATCAAAAGATGAACACAAGGCACTTAGCCCATATTTATACATTAGACATTAAAGTCTCATACATGCAAAAATCATGCATCAACACAACATATTAGCTAATTTCTTTGCCCTTGGCCGAATATGCATGTCCATTTTTGGGGTCGATTTCAACACTTAATACACACATATACACACTAGTAAAGCATCCTCCCCCTTTTCATCAATTTAACACATGCATTGCTCATTAACATGCAAAGTTACATTCGGCCATAGCACACATCTTGCTAGCCGATTCTTCTCCATTTAGCAACCAATGCACATATGTGCTCACACAAAAAAAATGCTAAAAAGGAGGTTCAAGAATCATCAAGCCATCATCACATGCATCATTAACAAGCTTCATATTTTGCATGCAATGGCATTAACACAACCTCCACCTAGGCCGAATCTTAACTCATCCTCATGCCTCATCACCACAACATCAAACATCAACCAAGAATGATGCATCCATGGTCAAGTACCATTTCCATCACATAGCAAGATTTAGACCATGGGTTAGGTAGAACTCAAGCTAACAACTAAAACATGCATGCCTCTCATGGAACATCATCAAACATACCTTAGCCTAGCTACATGCATGGCCGAATCTCTTCACCTTTCTTCTTCTTTCCTCCTTAAAATTTTTGGCCAAGGATGAACCAAAGGATGAGAAAATTTTTCTTTGTTTTTTCTTTCTAGTTTTGGCAAGCATGAAGATGAGAAAAGGATGAACAAAATTCCCCCTTTCTCTTCTTTAGCTCACGGCAATGGGGGGACAAACACTACACACACATTTTTTTTCTTTTGTTTTTCATTTCTTTATTACCCATACTCCTTATTTTATTCTTCCACTAACAAAACATGTTTCATGACATGTTTTGCCCATCATTCCTTGTCATGGCCGGCCACTACTCATTAGGGGGGAAATTTGACATGCAAGTCCCCCCCTTTGTCCACATGCACTAATAGGTCCTCACACATTGACCTATCACATTTTAGAATTTTCTCACTTAAGTCCTATTGACTAAATTCACATGAAATCAACCAAATTGAAGCTTGAAATTTTCACACATTCATAATTACATATTCTAGACAATAAGTATCACATTCAAACATTTCGGTGAGTCGGTTTAGCGGTCCCGAAACCACTTCCCGACTAGGGTCAACTTTGGGCTGTCACAATAACCATATCACAAGACCATAATGTTATACTTCAAAATATACGAGCCATTTTCGCATGGCTATACGAATACACATTACCAAAGGGTACTTAATTAAAAACAAGGGTCAGCCCTATACATGCCATTTTGAAAATTGAACTAAAAGAGTACCAAAAAGTGGCTTAGATAGTGTGGATGACTTCGACTTTGACACTCCCGAGTCCGATAGCTGACGAACAAAATCTATAAAACAGAGAATCAAAGTAACAGAGTAAGCATTTTAATGTTAGTAAGTTCAAGTAATGAAATTATTTACGACTAAAGTATAGCGTTCATATGACTAAATGAATAGTTGCATATACGCATATTCCCAAAATCATACTTACTTCACACCTCAACCAGTATATTCATACATAGGGGATCAAACCTAACTAAAGGCCGGAAGTTGTTAATCAATAGAGCGCGTACTATCTAAAAAGTAATTAACTTTTCCGATGCATATACGAAACATACCTTATCGTTTGGATTTTATGAGCGTATTAATTGAAATTATTACAGCAAGATCACTCATTTCCAAACCCAAGTACCTCCGGGATTTAGCCGGATATAGCGACTCGCACAAATGCCTTCGAGTCTTAGCCCGGATATAGTCAATAGCACAAAAGCCTTCAGGACTTAGCCCGGATATAGTCACTAGCACAAATGCCTTCGAGACTTAGCCCGGATATAGTCAATAGCACAAATGCCTTCGGGACTTAGCCCGGATATAGTCAATAGCACAAATGCCTTCGGGACTTAGCCCGGATATAGTCAATAGCACAAATGCCTTCGGGACTTAGCCCGGATATAGTCAATAGCACAAATGCCTTCGGGACTTAGCCCGGATATCATTCGAATAATCATGCACATATATCAATAAATCATGACAGATCCATATTTCATTTTCATTACTAAAGCTCAAACACAGGACACTTATCAAACCTTACCAATTTCGGCTCAATAGCCACATACAAAGAGCATGATTTTGATTGGCTTTATAACATGATCTCTATACACATTTGGCTACCCGTCATAGGTTTAAACTAATCACCTCAATATATCATTCAAGTAGAATCATTATATCACTGTTTATTTATTATGCTTATATGTCATGACTTAATCAAATCATAAACTAAGTTTCATTACTCGAAGACTTACCTCGGACGTTGTCGAACGACTTCAACGGCTATTCAATTACTTTTTCCTTTCCCCTATCCAACGTTGATCCTCTAAGCTCTTGAGCTAAATCAAACAATTCACCTCCCAATCAAACACAATCATACGGCATTCATATACATTTTAGAACCAATTTATTTGAATCAATTACCACTTAAGTCTATCACCTTCTCGCTTTCAAATTTATGCACTTGGTAAATCACATTAAACTACTACAAATATAACTTTAATACATATTTATTTTTGAATGTCTCAATATCATCTTAATTAATTTCTACTTACACATCAAAATTTCCAATACAAAGTATTTGGCACCTAAACCGGATTAGTAAACTCCCATAGACCATGACCGAATGCCATTTAAACACAAGTCAACAAGATCTCATGATTTCAAATCAAACTCTTAACAAGAATGCACAATGCCGAACCCTTAGATGATTAAACATCTAATTTAGACAATTTTAGAACAACTAAACGGCACTTGTTCACAACATTAAACAACTACATGTTCGGCTAGAACATGGTACTTAACTACATCGATTTTAAGCATAATAATTACTCAAACCTAATCAAATTCACATTCAGTCTTGGTACCTAATAAGGTAGCCGATTCCTTTCCCTTAGCACCTAATGCTCACATATGATTATTTGTACAGTTCAAACACTCATCTACCCTTGTTCATCTAAATTTAACAAGAAACAAAAACCTTATTTCTCCATAGCTACAATGGCCAAAAGTTCTAGACATCTCAATACCGAAATTTCTAACATGGGTTGTCTAAAGAATTTGGTAGGGAGTTCAAATTTATCTAACATTTCAAGAAACTTAACACATCCATATAGCTAACATGCTAGTAGTATCAAGGCATCAACTAAAATTTTGAAGCCTCTTAGCCGAATCCTAACTCTCCAACAACCCCAATTCCATCCATGAGATAGATAGAATTAGGCTAATCATCCAAAGGATGTATAAACCTCCAAAAGCAACATTGAACGTACCTTTAGTCTAAAGAACCACCTTGGCCGAACTTCCCCTCTTCTTCTTCCTCTAGTTACGGCAATGGAGGAGCAACCTAGCTAACTCTTTTTTTTTGTTTCTTCTCCTACTAACCACTATTATTTTATTATCCATGCTCTTTATTTTATTATTTTTAACACAAATGTTAACATAACATATTTATAATATGTTTTAACCCATAGCATGGCCGGCCACCATCTAGACTTTTGGCTAATTTGACATGCAAGTACAAGTATTTTCTAACATGCTTTAATAGGCCACTATAACATTTGCCTAGCACATTCCTAAATTTCCTCACATAAGTCCTATTTAATAATTTCACATACTAATGACAAAATTGGAGCATGAAACTTTCACACATGCCTATTTCACATACAATAAACACAAAACTTAATGGTTAATTATTTTTACGACCCGGTTTTTTTGTGGTCCCGAAACCACTTTCCGATTAGGGAGAAATTAGGGCTGTCATAGGCCTAGCCTCTTTTAATAACTGGGGCAAAGCCCTTTCTAATAAACTGGGGCAGAGCCCTTTTCAGTAAACTGGGGCAAAGCCCTTTTAGCACTTCCTTCATCAATATAACCCATATCCCACGCAATATGTCATGTATGCAGAATGTTATGCCCGTATTTGAATCAAACAATCACAGTCAAGTCACTCGTATCACCAACATATATTCACAATCAAATTCGTCAACCACACAGTCCAAGTCAGTCACTTGCCCACAAGGGTAAAATAGTCATTTTTCATATTATAAGGGTATTTTCGTAATTTTACCAAATATCAGGGTTTTCCATGTTCATTACAATTCTCAATATTTCTGAGTGTTTTAAACAATGATATTTAACCCACTTTATCAAATTCGGGCTTTTGGGCCCAAAACCCCTAATGGGCCTTACGAATGTTGATTTGCCCACTAAGCCTGCTTAATCAAAATTTTACAACAGTACTAACCGTGTTAACATGCAACTTTTCCATATTCCATTATCTATCAGTTTTACCCAATTGGACCCGAAAGCCCATTGGGCTCGATTCCAGCCAATTGAGGCCCAACTTACCATCGTGCACAAAATTGCGCTCTTTCCTGCTCCATCGATCCAAGCACCGATCATATCGTATCTATCGCATCTTTAAGCAAAGGCAAAATCACAAGTTCCCGAAATGCCAAAATTTTAGCATTTTAGCTTTTCGGCGAATATTAATCTAAGATATTGCGAGGATTATTACACACCTGTTATGGGTTGAAGTTGAAACGTTTCCAAAATCAATCACCTACGATAACCACCACCTATCACCCAAACTTAACTAATCCAATATCAATATATGTAAAACCTAAGCACATCAGTCATACGGAACATAAGGGCATATTCGTCATTTTACCATATAGGGGCTTTACAGTCTTTTTACCTATTAGGGGTATTTTAGTCATTTCATCCTACAAGGGTGTTTTGGTAAATCTACAAACCAAGGGTATTTCAGTAATTTTGTAAATCAGGGGTATTTTGGTAATTTTACAAATTGAGGGTATTTCGATAATTTCACAAACCAATGGTATTTTGGTAATTTTACAAAGTAGGGGTATTTTGGTAATTTTACAAACTAAGGGTATTTTGGTAATTCTATCCTACAGGGGTATTTCAGTAATTTCACAATCGAGGGTAAAATGATAATTTTGTAAACTGAGGGTAAAATGGTAATTTTGTTAATCGAGGGTAAAACGATAATTCTATAAATCGAGGGTATTTTGGTAATTTTACAAGTCGAGGGTATTTCAGTAATTTGGTAAACTAAAGTATTCTAAACATGGATAACAATACTAATGGCCCTAAAGCCTATTCTCGGCCCAAATGAGCCCACACGCTCGCGTGGCCCTTTTAGCCCAAATATAGCCATAGATAAGAGATTCACCTAGCCTAGTCCAATATTTACTATACAATCAAACAACTTACCCAATTGGGCCCGTAGGCCCATTGGGCCCACACAGCCCCTTTGGACCCATCGCGGCCCGAAGTAGCCATCCTACAGCTAGAGTAGTGAGAAAATACACACCTGATAGGAGACTGGAGTTAATCCACGCTCCGAGCACTCTTAGCCGACGTCCAACCCAAACGAGCACGCCATACAGCGAAAGGGATTAGCCAAGAAAGGTACCTTTACTCTCCTCATGGTTCCCTCTATTTAAAGCCAGCTTCGCATCCACTCTTATGTTAGCTTCCCGATGTGGGATCCCTCCAACATCAGAGTTTAAATTCAACACCAACTCTTGCCGCCCCCTGTTAGCAAAATAAATGCTCCTTGCTTGCCATGGGATTCGAACCCATGCCTCCTCTCAAATGCCCCACACGCTACTTGCCACTAAGCCACAAGGCTTTTTGTGTCATATTTTATCCCCAATTAATTATAAGGTCTAAAGGCCAAAGTCCAGGTTCTCTTAAAAAAACCAAAATAAATTGCAAGAGCCAAGGCTTGAACCCAGGCTCCCATACAACCTTAATGATGCCACAACCACTCGACTACAAGCTTCCATGTGTCATTAATTTAACACAATAATTTAAAAGGCCCTCATCCAAGCATCCAGGTTTTTTTTTCACTTAATACCAAAATTTTTGCTAAAGCCCAAGTTTGAACCCAAGATTTCTCTAACATTTCTCAGGGCCATTAACCACCAAAGTAGACATTTAATTGTGTCATTTCATTGCACAATTAAATATCTACATACAACCTCCTTACGGACCCGCACTCAAGGCCCAATACTTCTAGGCCCAAATTCGGGGTGTTACACCTTTTTGGGTCCAATCCTACAAGGAATAATATACAACATTCATATCAAAATTTCCAACCAATTCCGTGCTTAAGAATGACCAAAACACATTAGAACTTAGCATATTACAACCATACACCAAAACTATACACAAACTCATCATTGTTAGCCAACTCCCCTGGCATAATATATACACACATCAAAACTTATATACGTAGACCTTCTAGCCTATACATGCCATACTTTAAAATATTTACACTTTCAAAAGTACCAAAATGAGATCGATAGTGTGGTGACGATCCTCGACTATCCCCGAGCCTTCAGTAGCTACGATAACCGTAAAACAGATAGTAAACACACAAAGTAAGCTACAAAGAGTTTAGTAAGCCAAATACAATTGGTATAATTTCTAAAGCATATATGTACCATTCAAACATATAGATTCATAACCATTTTATAGAATGATTCATAAACTTAACCATGCTCCTTTGTTTGCATTTATGTCATGCTTCATTTCCATACATATTTCACAGAGACAGAGTTTTTCATATTCAGAAAATTTAATATGATACAAACATACCTGCATAGGTTATACAATTCATATACTCAATCTCAGATTTCGTACGCTATAATCAGATGGGTCAAAAATGATACAGATGCTCATAATCAAGTACAATGCCAACTTCTCAGATGTGGTCTTACATGTAATTCAATATCGATACCTCTATCCCAGACAGGGTCTTACACGAAATCAGATACGATGCCGATGTCCCAGACATGGTCTTATACTTAAATCTCAATCAAGGCCTGTGTCCTAGACACGGTCTTACACAATGCCACAAACAGATGTCAACTTTGCTTAGGAACATACTGATCTTTTTCAGATATGAACATAGTATCATACTTGACTCCAAAGATATACATTAGGCACTCAAGGCCATCCAATACAGATTACAGTTTATATGTGCAAAATTTATTTCAATTAAGACGTAATTGTAATTTGACTTACCTCAGATGGATTTTGGATAAAACGAGTCGTCTATTCAACTATTTTGGACTTCTCCCGATCTAAGTCTGGTTTTCTTTGTTCTTGATCTATTCAATACAAATTCAACCATTCAATCATATATTTCATTTGATTTAATCCATATACACATATTTAGGGCACTTTACATTTTAGCCCTTATAATTTCTCTCTTTGACAATTTAGTCCATTTTTCAAAAAATCACCAATATGCAAAATTTCATCAAAACTATAGCTTGACCGAATATACATGGCTTCCATACAAGCCCAAATAACATATTTAATTCACAATTTAGTCCTTCAAAACCTCATTTTCATAATTTAGCTCAATTAGCTCTATTTCATCAAAATTCAAAGACAAAGGTTAATAATCTCACACATATCTTTCAAAACCCATATAAAAACATAACAAAGCTCATATAATCAACAATGGCATTTCATGGAATCTTTAACAGAAACAGAGATTCAGACATGGGCTTTGAAGAACACGAAGCAACGATCACAGAAACGTAGAAATTATCAAAAATGGACAAAAATCCATACCTTAATCAAGGATCATAGTTCCAAAACCTAGCTTGTTCTTTTCCTATCTTTTTCTTTTGTATTTTCGGCAAGGATATGCATGAATGAACAAATTTTCATGCATTTGTTTTATTTAATAACATATATTACCTAATTACCTAACCATCCTTTAAAAATTCATCTATTTACTATATTGCCAAACCATGTCTCCCACTATCATATAATGGTCTTATTGACATGCAAGGGCCTCAACTTTAACAAACCATAGCACTTAGGCACTTTAGCAACTAGAAGGCAACTTTTACAACTTACGCGATTTGGTCGTTTTAGCAAATCAAGCACAAAAACAGACAAATCAAATCACAGAAAATTCACAGATACAAATTCATATATCACAGACATAGAAAATAAATTTTAAAATATTTTTCAAACTCAGATTTGTGGTCCCGAAACTACTATTCTGACTAGGGTCTACACCGGACTGTTATAATTCTCCCCCCTTAGGGATTTTCGTCCCCGAAAATCTTACCGTTAAACAGATTCTGATATTGTTGTCTTATTGAATCATCAGGCTCCCATGTAGCCTCTTCTACTCCGTTTTTATTCCATAGCACTTTGACTAACGAGATTATCTTATTACGTAATTCTTTGATTTCACGAGATAGAATACGAATCAGCTTTTCTTCATAAGTCATATCAGAATGGATTTCAATATCAGACGGAGAAATTACATGTGAAGGATCAGATCTGTACCGTCGAAGCATCGATACGTGGAATACATTATGTATCTTTTCCAACTCAGAAGGTACCCTTAATCTATAAGCAACCAGTCCAACTCGCTCGGTGATTTCATACGGTCCAATGAACCTCAGACTCAACTTCCCACTTTTACCAAATTAGAACAGTTTCTTCCACGGAGATATGTTCAGAGACACTTTATCACCGATCTCAAATTCAATATCTTTTCGTTTTAAATCTGCATAGGATTTCTGACGATCAAAGGCAACTTTCAAACTATCTCAGATTACTTGAGCTTTCTATTTTGTTTCTTTGATCAAATCAACCCCGTGAATCTTATTCACACTGAGCTCATACCAGTATAATGGAGTTCTACACTTTCTACCATATAAGGCTTCGTACGGTGCCATTTTTATACTCGATTGAAAGCTATTATTATAGGCGAATTCAATCAAAGGTAGATATTGTTCCCACACACCTTGAAACTCGAGAATGTAACATCTCAACATATCCTCAAGTATCTGAATAATCCGTTTAGATTCACCATCCATTTACGGATGAATAGCAGTGCTAAAATGCAATTTAGTACCCATAGAATCTTGCAATTTCTTCCTGAATCGCGATGCAAATCTCGGGTCTCTATCTGACACTATTGACAATGGCACACCATGCAATCTCACAATTTCAGCAATATACAACTCAGCTAGCTTATCAAGCGAATAATCAAACAGAATCGGAATAAAATGAGCTAATTTCGTCAAATGATCAACTACAACCCAAATTGCGTCTTTCTTTCTCGGAGACAGGGGCAAAGTCGAAACAAAATCCATGGTCACTCAATCCCATTTCCACTCTGGAATCAGAATCGGTTGTAATAACCCAAATGGCACCTGATGCTCAGCTTTAACTTGCTGACAGATTAAACATCTCGAAACAAATTCAAAAATATCTCTTTTCATTCCCGACCACCAATATAGTTGTTTCAAATTGTTATACATTTTCGTACTTCCCGGATGTATAGAAAATCTACTACTGTGAGCTTCACTCAAAATCATCCGAATCAACTCCAGACTTCTAGGAACAAAAAGTCTATTTCTGAACCTCAGACAGTCATCAACATCTATCCGAAATTCAGAATCAGAATCAAAATTACACTGAGTTCGTTTAGCCATAATCTCATTATCAACCTTCTGAGCTTCGATAATCTATTGTAAAAACAAAGGTCTCGCTTTTAATTCAGCTACACTTGAACCATCATCAGATAGAACTAAATGAGCATTCATTGCAGATAACGATTTTTGACTCAAAGCATCAGCAACCACATTTGCTTTTCCCGGGTGATAATCAAATCACAAGTTCATAGTCTTTTAGCAGTTCTAACCATCTTCTCTGTCGCAAATTCAACTCTTTTTGCGTCATTAAGTGCTTCAAACTTTTATGATCAAAAAACACGTGACATTTCTCACCAAACAGATAGTGACACCAGATCCTCAAAGCAAACACAATAGCGGCTAACTCGAGGTCGTAGGTTGGATAATTCTTTTCATGCGGCTTCAGTTGTCTCGAAGAATAAGCAACAACTTTTCCTTCTTGCATTAAAACACAACCTAGTCATTCAACGAAGCATTGCTGTAAAAAACGAATTCTTTACCTGACTCAAGTTGTACTAGTACCGGAGCTTCAGTTAACAGAGCTTTTAACTGATCAAAACTTTTCTGACATTGCTCAGACCATTCAAACTTTACATCTTTCTAGAACAATTTTGTCAATGGAGTTGCTATCGCAGAGAAATATTTTACAAATTGTCTATAGTAACCAGTAAGCCCCAGAAAACTACGAACATCAGATACATTCCTCGGAGGTTTCCAATCCAGAATAGCTGAAATCTTGCTCGGATCAACTCAAATATCGAAAGCTGATACAATATGACCCAGAAAACCAACTTCTCGCAACCAGAATTCACATTTACTAAATTTTACATACAATTGTTTATCTTGCAGAGTCTATAGCACTATTCTTAAATGCTCGGCATGTTCAGATTCATCTTGTGAATAAATTAATATGTCATCAATGAATACAACAACAAATTGATCTAGATACGGTTTGAAAATTCTATTCATTAAATCCATAAATACAGTAGGTGCGTTCGTTAATCTAAAAGGCATAACTAAAAATTAATAATACCCGTACCTCATTCTAAAAGTAGTTTTTGGAATATCAGAATCCTTTACTCGCAACTGGTAGTAACCTGATCTCAGATCTACCTTAGAAAATACAGTAGCACCTTTCAACTAGTTGAATAAATCATCAATTCTAGGCAGAGGGTATTTGTTCTTTATAGTGACTTTATTAAGTTGATGGTAATCAATACACATTCTCAATGTGCCATCTTTCTTTTTCACAAACAGAACAGGAGAACCCCATGGTGAAAAGCTCGGTCTAGCAAATCCTTGATCGGTCAATTCTTGTAACTGAGATTTTAATTCCTTTAACTCGATCAGAGCCATTCTATACGGAGCTATCGAAATCAGAGTAGTACCAAGTACTAATTCAATGCCAAACTCAACTTCTCGAATCGGAGGCAAACCTGGTAGTTCTTCAGGAAATACATCAGAAAACTCGTAGCCAACGGGCACTGATTCAACTTCCCTATCATCCACTTTCGAGTCTAACACATAAGCTAAGTAGGCTTTACAGCCTTTATTCACAAATTTCTGTGCTTTCATTATAGATATCACAGCTGGTAATCTATTCAGATCGCTAGACTCAATTTGAATTATCTCATCATTCTTACACCTCAAATCAATGACCTTTCGTTTACAATTCAAAATAGCATCATGCAGGGTTAACCAATCCATTCCCAAAATTATATCAAATTCATCGAAAGGTAAAAGCATCAGATCAGCAGGAAAACAGATATCTCGAATCAATAATAGGCAATTCTTGCAGACTTTATCAACCAAAACACTTTTACCTAAGAGGTTCGATACTCTAATTACGAATTCAGTAGACTCTACAGGTAAAGTCTTACTATGTACTAAATTCATACAGATATAAGAATGCGTTGATCCAAGGTCTCTCAATGCAATCACAGAAGTATCATAAAGAGTAAAAGTACCTGTAATCACGTTTGGTGACGAAGCATCCTCACGAGTTCGAATAGCATAGGCTTTGGAAGGTGCTCTGGCCTCAGATCTAACAATAGTATCTCTAGTAGCTCTTTGACCACTACTTGCATTTCTTGCATTTCTGAAAGGTTTACCTCTACCTGAGGTGTTGCTCGGTCTCAAATTTTGTACATTCTCTTGCTCAGCAGGTTTAGAACAATCTCTTACAAAATGGTCCAGAGATCCACATTGAAAATAGGCTCGGTCATTCAATCTATAATTCCCTAGATGTCTTTTACCACAGTGTTTACATTCAGGTCTCTCAGATCAGACATTCCCGACACTTGCAACAGAAGTAGCAGGAACTCAGAAGTTTGAATGCGATCTAGCTCGATCTAGGTTTGGATGTCCCACATTAGCATTTGGACGAGTTTGATCATCTCGGGATTTCTTTGATATAGACTGAAATGGTCTACTCGAAGATCTCTTTCTAGCATCTCTAGCTTCAGAATCAACTTTTCTTTTCTCTTTACTTAATTCTTCAACTTTACATGCTCGCTCAACGAGCACTACCATTTCTTTAATTTCCAAAATCCCAACTAACAGACGGATATCTTCATTTAGTCCATCTTCAAAACTTTTGCACATTATTTCTTCATTCGATACACATTCACGGACATACTGACTCAATCTTACAAATTCACGTTCATATTCAGTAACAGACATACGACCCTGTTTAAGCTTGAGAAACTCTTTAGGTTTCTGATCAATGAATCTCTGGCTAATATATTTCTTTCGGAATTTAGATTGAAAGAAATCCCACGTAACTCGTTCACTCAAAACCACAGATATTAAAGTTTTCCACAAATGATACGCCGTATCTCTCAGAAGTGAAACAACACATTTAACACATTCTTTAAGACTTAGAGACATTTCATCAAACACTCTTGTCATATTTTCCCACATGAATTCGGCTCTTTCATCATCATCATTTGTTGTAGCTCGAAACTCTTCAGCTCCATACTTTCTAATCTTATCAACCGGTGGTCTACTCAACTGTACCAGGTTCACACCTGGAATATTAGGAGTTTGAGAAGGGTTAACCGGGGGTGGAGGTTGTTGTACAGTTGGATTGGTTCTAATATATTGAGTGAACCAATCATTCATCATCTGATAGAAGGCTTGCTTAGCCTCACCATCACGATTACTCGTAGCTGGTCTAGAATCAGCTTGCACCGTCCCTTGTGCGGGAGTAGACACATTGCTTTCAACATTGTCATCTACAACTCTATCGGGATCCATTTGCTATATAAAAGTACATTTCAAAGTTAAGAGTCATCACACTATCACAGATTCAGATATATGGCATTTATAGCTAGACTCATATACACTATGGTAGTCCTAGAACCGACTAAACCATAGCTCTGACACCAAGAAAATGCAACACCCTTATCCCATAATCGTCACTGGAATAGGTAAGGGGTGTCACCGAACAGACAGAACATTACAGAACAATGCAGAATCACTGATATCATATAATATCAATACATAGATATTCATTCACAATTTAACCTTTAATATGGTCTGCGAGACTAAAACATACATTTAGGAAAGATTGGGATTCAACTGAACCCATTCAGAATTTTTGGAACTTAACCAAACATTTCAAAACTGTTAAAGCCACACACCCGTGTGATTAGGCCGTGTGACTCACACGGGCATAAGCCATGCCCATGTTATCCAACCGTGCCAAAAAGAGGTCCTATACTGACTTTTTCACACGGCCAACAAACACGCCCGTGTACTATGGCAGTGTGATACTTACCTAGCTATTAACTTTAGCCCACGGCCATATGACACGCCCGTGTGTCAAGACCGTGTGATTCTTAGGAGAATACTACTTTTCTTACATGGCAACAAGGCACGCCCGTATCCACTGACCGTTTGGCAAAATGCAGGCTTGGTTTAAACCAATTTACGACCCCTTTTTGGGTCCAATCCAACAAGCAATAATATACAAGATTCGTATCAAAATTTCCAACCAATTTCATGCTTAAGAATGACCAAAACACATTAGAACTTAGCACATTACAACCATACACCAAAACTATACACAAACTCATCATTGTTAGCCAACTCCCATGGCATAATATATATGCACATCAAAACTTATATACGTAGACCTTCTAGCCTATACATGCCATACTTTAAAATATTTACACTTTCAAAAGTACCAAAATGAGATCGATAGTGTGGTGACAATCCTCGACTATCCCTGAGGTTCCAGTAGCTAAGATAACTATAAAGCAGATAGTAAACACACAGAGTAAGCTACAAAGAGTTTAGTAAGCCAAATACAATTGGTATAATTACTAAAGCATATATGTACCATTCAACCATATAGATTCATAACCATTTCATAGAATAATTCATAAACTTGACCATGCTCCTTTGTTTGCTTATAAGTCATGCTTCATTTCCATACATATTTCACAGAGACAGAGTTTTTCATATTTAGAAAATTTAGTACGATACAAACGTACTTGCATAGGTAATACAATTCATATACTCAATCTCAGATTCTGTACGCTATAATCAGATGGGTCAGAAATGATACAGATGCTCATAATCAAGTACAATTCCAACGTCCCAGACGTGGTCTTACATGTAATTCAATATCGATGCCTCTATCCCAGACAGGGTCTTACACGAAATCAGATACGATACCGATGTCCCAGACATGGTCTTATGTGTAAATCTCAATCGAGGCCTGTGTCCCAGACACGGTCTTACACGATGTCATAGGCAGATGTCAACTTTGCTTAGGAATATACAAATGTTTTTCAGATATTAACATAGCATCATACTTGACTCCAAAGATATACATCAGACACTCAAGGCCATCCAATACAGATTACAGATTATATGTGCAGAATTTATTTCAATTAACACGTAATTGTAATTTGACTTACCTTGGACGGATTTCGGATAAAACGAGTCTTCTATTCAACTATTTTGGACTTCCCCTGATCTAAGTCCGATTTTCTTTGTTCTTTATCTATTTAATACAAATTCAACCATGCAATCATTCATTTCATTCGATTTAATCCATATACACATATTTAGGGCACTTTACATTTTAGCCCTTATAATTTCTCTCTTTGACAATTTAGTCTATTTTTCTCAAAATCACCAATACGAAAAATTCATCAAAACTATAGCTTGGCCAAATATACATGGCTTTCATACAAGCCCAAATAACATATTTAATTCACAATTTAGTCCTTCAAAACCTAATTTTCACAATTTAGCTCAATTAGCTCTATTTCATCAAAATTCAAAGACAAAGCTTAATAATCTCACACATATCTTTTATAATCCATATAAAAACATCACAAAGCTCATATAATCAACAATGGCATTTCATGAAATCTTTAATAGAAACAGAAATTCAGACATGGACCTTGAAGAACACGAAGCAACGATCACAGAAACATAAAAATTATCAAAAACGGACAAAAATCGATACCTTAATCAAGGATCAAAGTGCCAAAACCTAGCTTGTTCATTTCCTCTCTTTTTCTTTTGTATTTTCAGCAAGGATATGCATGAATGAACAAATTGTCATGCATTTGTTTTATTTAATAACATATATTACCTAATTACCTAACCATCTTTTAAAAATTTATCTATTTACTATATTGCCAAATCATGTCTCCCACTATCATATAATGGTCTTATTGACATGCAAGGGCCTCAACTTTAACAAACCATAGCACTTAGGTACTTTAGCAACTAGAAGGCAACTTTTACAACTTACGTAATTTGGTCCTTTTTGCAAATCAAGCACAGAAACAGACAAATTAAATCACAGAAATTTCACAGATACAAATTCATATATCGCAGACACAGAAAATAAATTTTAAAATATTTTTCAAACTCAGATTTGTGTTCCCAAAACCACAATTTTGACTAGGTTCTACACTGGACTGTTACAGGATCATAATCGATCATATAACAGGATGCTCATAAAGAGCTGCGGTAGTCTGCAACACATGTAGAATCACTACCGATCAGGATGCTCATAGGAACCATGTAACAAGAACCTTGAGAAGGCTTATAACAGGATGCTCGTAAGAGCTATGGTGTGTCCGCAACATATGCAGGACCACAAGCAATCGGGAAATCCTGTATCCATCGAATTTCATCTATTCAAACGAGATTTATACTTATCGAGAAATATCAGGCATGTAATTAATTTTATACATTAAAATTTATACAATTCACACATATTCAACAATCAATTCCAAACATATTAATATACATAATATAGTACACGAACTTACCTTGATACTTGTTCGTTTCGAGAAATCTACTAATCCGACATTTTTTGTTTTCCTCGATCCAACTCACTACTAGGTCTTTCCTGGATCTATATAAATGAATTTAACGTCAATTTAGTCCAATTAATACTCCAGTTAATTCAATTTATATCTTAGGAAAAATGACCATTTTGCCCTTATACTTTCCACAAATGATAATTTCATCCCTAGGCTCGAAAAATGAAATTCTTACAATTTAATCCTTATTCCAAACCTAACCAATTTTTATATGTAACATTTTCAGCACATATATTTCATAAAAATTAGAAATTTTCCATGAATTTTATATCTTTTCAATTTAGTTCTTAAATCACAATTTCATGAAAATTCACTTTACAAAAGTTGTTTATCTATCAAAAACCTTTTATTTTCTACCATAAATTTAAAATTTTCAGCATATTGATCCATGGAAAAATTTCAATACTCTAATATCTTTAAATTGATCCCCAAAATAGATAGATTAGGTTATTTCGATCTCAAAAATATAAAAATTACAAAAAACGGGACAAGAATGCTTACTGAATTAGGCTTGCTTATTTTTCTTTCTCTTTCCTAGGGTTTCCATAGAAAATTTGGGGAATATGATGAAATAAGATGGTATTAGGCTATTATCGTATTTATTTTTTCAAATTCCAATTTCGTCCTTTTCTTTTTCTAGATTTCCATGGATGAATCATCAAAAATGTCTACTAACTTTTCTTAATGGTCTAATTACCATATAAGGACCTCAAGTTTTGAATTCCATAGCTATTAGATACTTATAACTATTAGAACTCAACTTTTGCATTTTATACATTTTGGTCCTTCCCATAATTAAACATGAAATCAGTAAAAGAATTTTAAACATGAAATCGGTAAAATTTTCTTATCAAAATTTTCAGACATCTTTCCTATCATGATGTAGACCATGTAAAAATTTTAAAATAAATTTTCTTTCTTACTTAGATTTGTGGTCCCGAAACCAATGTTCCATTTTACTGAAAATGGGCTGTTACAACTCTCACCTCTTAAAGAAATTTCATCCTCGAAAATCTTACTAGTAAAGAGGTTCAAATATTATTTTCTCATGGTATCCTCTGGTTTTCAGGTAGCTTCTTCAATCCCCTGTCATTTCCAAAGAACTTTTACTAATGCTGTAAGTCATGTCAGGCTGAATTTCCACTTTTGTCGGATAGATAACATGTGAAGGATCTAATTGATACCGTTGTAACATAGACACATGGAAAACATTATGAATTCTGTCAAGCTCTGGTGGTAATGCCAATTTATATACAATAGGTCCAATTCTTTCAATAACTTCATATAGTTCGATGAACTGTGGACTCAGTTTTCCTTTATGACTAAATTGAAGAACTTTATTCCAAGGTGATACTTTCAAGAATAACTTATCATCGGTCTAAAATTCTATCTCTTTTTGTTTAAGATCAACATAAGACTTTTGACGATCAGAGGCCGCTTTCAAACTATGAATCACTTTCACCTTTTCTGCAGTTTCTCGAATCAAATAACTCCATGTATCTTTTTCTCACTGAGTTTCGTCCAGTACAACGGACTTCTACATTTCGACCATACAAAGCCTCAAACGATGCCATTTTAATACTTGACTGATAGTTATTATTATATGCAAATTCAACTAAAGGCAAATATTTTTCCCAGTTACCTTCAAATTCCAACAAAGAACATCGAATCATATCTTCTAAAATCTGTATCACATGTTCAGATTGTCCATCAGTCTGAGGATGGAATCCGGTACTGAAATGTAATTGTGTACCTAGAGCTTTTTGTAACTTATTCCAGAATCAGGATGTAAACCGGGATCTCTATCAGAAATAATAGAGACTGGTACCCCATGTAGTCTAACAATCTCAAAAACATATAACTCAGCCAATCTATCCAAGGAGAAATCCATACATACCAGAGTAAAGTGTGCAGACTTTGTTAATTGGTTGACGATTAACCAAATGACATCTTTCTTTTTCGGAGATAAGGATAACCCTGATACAAAGTCCATAGTAACCTTTTCTCATGTCCATTTTGGAATCAAAACTAGCTGTAATAATCCCGAAGGTACCTGATGTTCAGCTTTTACTTGTTAACATATCGAACATTTTGATACAAATTTAGAAATGTCACATTTCATTCCTGACCACCAGTACATCTTTTTCAAATCATTGTACATTTTGTTACTCCCCGGATGCATAGACATAATACCATTGTGAGCTTCGTACAATATCTTCTATACAAGTTCTGAATTCTTTGGTAGACATATTCCCTCTGAATAATAGACAACCATGAGATCCAATCTAAAATACTAAATCAGAATTTGACTTACATTGTACCCGTTTAGCTTGTAATTCATCATCATTTTTCTGAGCTTCAGAAACCTACTGCAGAAACATCGATCTAGCTTTGAGCTCAACTATGACTAAACCATCATCAGATATTGATAATTAGGTATTCATTGCTCGCAAGGACAATAGGGAATTTCTGTTAAGAGCATCTGCAACCACATTGGCTTTTCCTGGATGATAATTAATAACCAGATCATAATCTTTTAATAGTTTAAGCCACCTACAATGTCTCGGATTCAAATCCTTTTGCGAAATCAAATTCTTTAAAAATTTATTATTAGTAAATATATGACATTTTTCACCAAACAAGTAATGCCGCCAAATTTTCAATGCAAACACTATAGCTACCAACTCTAAATCATGTATCGGGTAATTCTTTTCATATGGTTTTAGCTATCTTGAAGTAGAGGCTATTACTTTACCTTCTTGTATCAAAACACAACCCAAACCATTTAATGATGCATTACTGTAAATTATAAATTCTTTACCCGATTCAGGCAGAACCAGAACTGGTACTTCAGTCAACAAGGCTTTCAACCGATCAAAGCTTTGCTGGCATTTATTGGTCCATTCAAATTTCATATCTTTTTGTAATAGTTGTGTCATCGGTGAAGCTATCACTAAAAATCCTTGTACAAATCTCCGATAGTAATCGGCTAATCCTAGAAAACTTCTGACTTCAGAAACATTTTTCTGTGGCTTCAAATTAACAATTGCAAAAATTTTATTCGGACCATGTAACACCCCTCACCCGTATTCAACATCGGAATAGGGTTACGGAGTATTACCAGACTTACAACATATTTATACATACTTTTCACATACATTCAATCAATTCATCAAATCATTATTCAATCTCAATGAAATTGTCCTTAATACGAGCCTATGAGGCCCTAAACATACATTGGAAGTGATTCGGGACTAAATCGATAACTTAAGAAACTTTCACGAACTTTGAAAATTTTTCTCAGAATAGGGGACACACGCCCGTATGGCCAGGCCTTGTGTCCTACGCGGCCACCAGACACATCTGTGTCATAGGTCATGTGGACATTCGAAATGGGAGCACATGGCCGTGTCTCAGCCCGTGTCCAACCCCATGTAACTCTCTAGCTTAGGTCCCACAACCAACACACATGCCCTTGTGGCTAGTGCTTGTGCCCTAAAAATGGCCATACACAACAGTGTGCTAAGCCGTGTGCTAGGCCGTGCCAAACCTCTAGGGACTATTGACTTATGCCACATGGCCAAGTCACACGCCCGTGTGTGAGGCCATGTGGAACATACTGACTTGATTTCAAAATCAATACCAGGGGACACACGACCGTGTACTTGACCGTGTGTCACACATGGCTGAGACACATGCCTGTGTCTCCGCTCATGTGGAGAAAAATAGGCTATTTACCAAGCTAATTTTCCACCCAATTTTTGCATGTACCTACACAACCAAAATCGCTTCAAATCATAGCATAAATGAACATCTAATTTAGCCACAATCAAGGCTAATTCATACCATTTCCAATACTAACAACAAACATGTTTATAACCTCAAGTCTTACTCAATCAAAACAAACTAAAACACATATTTACAAATCAACTAACTAAACCTTTACCAAACAAACATCATTTTGCACCATTTCACAAACATAATTCATATCTAATATCAACCATTTAATATTTACTATATCAATATCTACAAGCCTCCTAATATAAGCCATTCACATATTTATCCATGAACTCAAAATATCAAACATATATGCACATATATGCACATAACCGAATTTATCAAATTAAGACAAATCTCATAGCTATATTTACAAACCAAACATAAACATTTACAATGCTAATTCATATGGCCAAATTCATTAACAAGTTATAACCAAAATCATTATCAACCCATATTCAAAATGACTCAAAATACCTATACATGCCATATACTTAAAATACCAAAGTTCAAAGGTACCAAGTGACAGTTGGTAGTGCGAAACGATCTCCGATGATCCCCGAATCCGAGCTAGCTTGTTAACACTATAAAATATGGGAAAAATAAAAAAGTAAACAACAAAGCTTAGTAAGCTCGTATGAAATAAACTTAATGCAATCACATAAATATAATTTAATAATTTGAATACATCAACATGTAGCTTACATTAGCTAACAAACATTTCAATACTCATTCACAAAACTATATACTTTTATCATCATTTCTTCGATTCAATGCTAAAATAATTTATGCACATATCTGTACCATCTTATACAAATCTCATACACCATTTTGATTTACATTTACTCGTTGAACCATTCAAAATAGAAGTCAGATACTCAAGGACCTCACTCGATAAGTACCTATATCATGGCCCGAAGCCAAATCAAGGTAACTTATCCAAAGTACTAATATCATGGCCTGGTGCCAAATTAGATGATATGTATGGCCTGAAGCTAAATCGGTTTATCTCACACCTGAAGTGCTATATCATGGCCCGAAGCCAACTCACTGTATCCCCTAATGACATGTCACTAGTATCCTAAACTATTCCTAAGGTTCAACCAGGATTCCAAACCACAATTTATGTTGTATGAAAGCAAATAGAATACATTTGAAATGAAATTATAACATACAAACTTACCTTAGATGTATAAACGATAAATTTATCGATTAATTGAGTACTTTATCTTTTCCCCGATCCAAGACCATATTTCTCCTTTCTTGATCTAATTGAGCATATAAAGCAATGGCTGAATGAAACCTAAAAACTTTGGCTTTTCTTCTTTCAAGAATTAGCTAAGGAAGATGATGATAATATAAAATGGTTTTGTTTTATTTATTTTACATTAATTAACCAAATTACCTTTTTAACCTTAATTAATAACCATCAAAACACTTTAATACATGTCCATATATGTCCATTCATTACATTAATGGTCTAATTACAACATAAGGACCTTAACTTTAACGTTCTGTAGCTATTAGATACTTTTAGCTAATAGAACTCCACTTTTACACTTTACGCGATTTAGTCCTTTTTATCAAATTCACTAATCAAACGATAAAATTTCATAACGAAATTTTCACACAAACATATTTTCATGTTGTAGACATTAAAATAATAATAAAATAATAATTTTGATTTTGGATTTGTAGTCCCAAAACCACTGTTCTGATTTTACTAAAAACAGGTTGTTACAGATCCACCTTGATACCTTCTACAGATATTATGTGTCCAAAGAAACTGACTTCCAGAAGCCAGAATTCACATTTACTAAATTGTCATACAGTTGTTTTTCATGCAGAGCTTGCAACACAATTCTCAAATAATCAGTATGTTCATTTTCATCTCAAGAATATACCAGGATGTCATCAATAAATACCACCACAAACCTGTCTAGATACAATCTGAAAATTCTATTCATCAGATCCATAAAAACTGCAGGAGCATCAGTCAAATTGAATGGCATTACAAGAAACTCATATTGTCCGTACCTAGTTCTGAAGGTTGTCTTCGGTATATCTGAGTCTTTCACTCGTAGCTGATAGTAACCGGAACGAAAATCAATCTTCGAAAATACAGTGGCACCTTTCAACTGATTAAACAAATCTTCAACACAAGGCAATGGATACTTGTTCTTTATTGTGACTTTATTGAGCTGTCTATAATCAATACATAACCTTAATGACCCACATTTCTTTTTAACAAATAAAACTGGTGCACCCCAAGGTGATTAACTGGGTTGAGCAAAACCTCTGGCTGTTAGTTCTTGCAACTGTGTTTCAACTCTTTCAATTCAGTAGGAGCCATTCTGTAAGATGCTATAGATATTTGTGTTGCTCCAGAAACAAGATCTATGGAAAATTCCACCTCTCTGACTGGCGGTAATCTGGGTAATTCTTCTAGGAACACATCATGATACTCACAAACAACCGGCACTAACTTAATCTTCGACTCAAATACTTTAGCATCCAACACATATGCAAGATAAGCATTATACCCTTTTTTGATATATTTTCGTGCTGATATAGCTGAGATTACATTTGACAACCCATCCAGTTTATCAGATTCAACACGAAGTAATTCACCATTTTGACATTTTAACACAATGTACTTCTGTTTAGAGTTTACCACTATATCATGTGTAACAACCCTTACCCGTATTCGACGCCGGAATAGGGTAGGAACCATTACCGGACTCACATCACAAGAAATCATACAATTTTGGGTCATAAATTTGTGTCCAAATTAAAAACCATTTGCAATTAATCATAATGTCCCTAGTACGAGCCTACAAGGCCCAAGACATGCATTGGATGTGGTTCGGGACTAAATCGAGAACTTTAAATTTTTTTACAAAACATAGAAAAAAATTCATCGTAAACAAGGGTCACATGCCTATGTGGTTATAGGACACGCCTGTACTAATATCATGGCCCGAAGCCAAATTAGTCAACATGCATTCTCGAAGCCAAATTGGTTTATCTTGCATCAAAGTGCTATATCATGGCCCAAAGCCAACTCACTGTATCTATAACACCCCTAACTCGTATCCATCGTCGGAATAGGGTTACGAGGCATTATCATTAAAATCACAACATATGACATACCTTTCCCAAATATAAATCCATTATCACTTAAATATCAATCAAACATACCTTATAAGGCTCTATGAGACCTTAAAACATGTTTGGAAGAGGTTTGAGACTAAACCGATAACATTTGAAAACTTTGGAAAACTTATAAAATTTTAATGCATACAGGGATCACACGCCCGTGTCACAAGCCTTGTGGAAACAGGGCATATATACTGACTTGCATCACATGGCTGGAGACACGCTCGTGTGCCACGGTCATGTGAAATCTGAAGGGTATATTGACTTGGGTCACACAGCTGTCCAAACGCCCATGTGCCAGGCCGTGTGTCACACACAGCTAGTAGACACACCCGTGTGTCTAAGCCGTATAACTCACTGACTTGTTTAATCAAGTTACAGTAGACACACGGTCGAGTTACACACTCGTGTGCTCAACTGTGTGGGGCACAAATAAACTTGGTTTAAGCCACATTTCTTACCCTTCTCAAGCAAACCAAAACCACATCATTTCATACCATTTCAATAAATTTATAGGCAACCAAAATATGCCATTTCACATAAAAATCATGCCATTTAAAATCCATCCATTTCACTGCTCAAATCATACTCCAAAACATATTAAAACAATATGCCAGTACCAACAATTTCACCTATCTTCTCTATGCATTTTTCTCATCATCTTATCATCTATTTTAAACCTCAAATCATACCAATTAATCATCACAACATCTATGAAAAACATGCCAAAACACAAAGCCATTTATATACATCATATTTCATTTACCAAAATCATAAAATAAGCCAACCCAAATGGCCAAATACACACCAACATTTACATCATTTATGAGCCAAATCTTAAGGCTAATATCATATCTTAAAACACATCATCATATCACTATCCTATACTATAATCCCCAAAAATGTAGGGTCTGTAATTTTGCATGCTTTGACACAAATTTCTTGTTTGCTTTATTGGTTATGTGATTTGGGTAGTTTGGGGGTGTTTAAGAAGCCTGGGTTCGAGTCTGGGCCTTGGCAAAATTTTTGGCTTTATTTTTAAGTGAGATTGGCTGTTAGCAGTTAGAGCTTATGTTGAAGTGTGTAAGATTTTATGTCACAAATGAGCTTGTGGCTTGGTGGTGGTGGCATGATATGGCTAGTGTGTGAGCAGGGGTTCGAATCCCATGGCAAGCGAGGAGCATTTATTTGCTACCAGGGGGCAGCAAGAGTTGGTTTTGGATTTGAACTCTGGTGATGGAAAGTTTGAATGGGTCATAGAGGTTGTTAAGGAGGATATCAAGGAGGGATAAGGGGAAAAAATCTTGGATATTTTCAAGGAGTTTGAGTTTGGGGTGAGTTGTACCTGAATTGGGTGGCTTGTTGGTGAAAAATTCGACCAAGGGGTTGGGGTGTGCATTTTCGACAATTGGTGTAGGAGTAGGTGCTGACTTCTCCCTCTTCTATTTCGGGTTTTTCTTTTTGACGCTTTTGGTATCTTTCTCCCTTGTGCCGATCTCTCTTTTGTGCCTTTTTGGGATTTAAGCCGAAATTCCTTGTTTCTACTTCTTTTCTTTTCATTCCATTTTGTGCCGAATGACATGACTCTTTCCCCACTTTTTTATTAAGCCTTTGACCGAATATTGCCTTTCTCTAATACCCCATTTTTACTTTTCTTCTCTTTACATTTTTCTTTGGCCAAACCCTGCTGTCAAACTTAACACTTTCTTTGCTGAAACTTCCTTCCCTTTTCTTCAAAACATTTCCTGTTTCTTTTGTTCATCACTTTAATTTCTGTTTTACCATGTTTGATTGGTTTCCCGAATTTGGTGCTCCTCTGCTATTGGTAAGTATATCGTGTAGTGATTGTCAACTCTGTTTCTTCTATTACCTTCTTAAATTTGAATATCCATTCTCTTAATTCTTTGTATTTGTCACTTGGTGACCTCTTTTTCCCATGTTATGTGTTTCTGGGTTCCAGGTATCATTGAGAAACGAAGGGCGTAGAGCATTTTTGAACCATCGAAACCCTATCTTCCAATACTTGAGTAAGGCCGATTACTCCTAGTTTCTTAAAGTGTTATCTTTATTGTTTTATACTACTTTTTAATTAGCCCTACCTATTAATCAGTCGAGTGTGCATCTAAGCGCCTAAATACGTGTGATCGACCCTAACTAATCCAAACGCAGTTGGCCACCCTTTTTTCGGTCAGGGTAAGCAAAAGGGTTGGGTTAGAGATTAGTTGATTGCGATTGATATAAGTGGAGACTAACTAAATGTTGGATCGATTGTAGGCTTTGGACTCATAGGAGATTCTCTCATTTTCACGAATCCGGGTGTGTAATCGTACACCAAATCTTGTAGTTATCAAAACGTTGGATAAAGGTGTGCATTCACACCACTGTGTTACAACGAATCGACAAAAGCCGAAAAGTCGAAACTTCAACATTTGAGGCCACACGAGTGTGTGAATGCTCGTGTGGTAATTCGAGCTCACCATTCATGGGCGACATACTGTAGAGGCAGCCACAAGCGTTCTCATGAGCTTGGGCCGTAATGGGCCAAAATGGACAGTGTGGGCCTAATGGGCTCGTGGGCCCCACACGGATAAAATCTATGGTAAGTGACAAATAATGAAGTGGGCTAAGGTGATCGCATAGCCACGACTAAATTCGGGCTAAATGGGCCACATGAGCATGTGGGCCCACTTGGGTCGAGAAATAGACCTTGGGCCCATTTACACTATTTTGGCCATATGAGTTATCTGAGTCGTTAGAGACGACTGTAGACCTTTTGAAGGGTCATTATCTGTACTGAAACCCCCAAAATTAGTTAAATGACTAAAATGCCCCTGTGGGGTAAAATTACTATTTTACCCCTATTTGACAAAATGACCATTATACCCCTATTGGTAGGTTAATTGATGTGTGTATGATATTATATGACTGGCTTGAGTATGACATACTGATACACGTAATGTTTATGACACGACATACTGCATGGGGTTGGGTTTCTAATTTGGAAGAAGTACTGTATTAGTGGCTTTGCCACGCAATTACTGCTCTGGTGGCTTTGTCACGTTTATTGTTATTAGCAGCTATGTTGCGTTACTACTAGCAGCTTCATTGTGATATTTGTGTGTTGACTGGGTGGGTCGATTTGATCATCACATGCAGTGTTAGTTGGTACGGGTGGTATGTTGGTTGGATTGGGGTGGGTTACATGACTGCACTGTACTGAAATCGAATTGGGCTTAGGCCCACACTGTTACTGTATAGGGCTAAGGCCCAGACTATACTGATACTGGATAGGGCTCAGGCCCAGACTGTTGCTGCATGCATTGTTTACTGTTTGACTAATTGGGGATTACACACTGAGTTTTCGTAAACTTACCCTTTCTTTTAACTGCACAAGTAATCCTCAGCCTTAGACGGTTTGGCGTTGCAAGGGACTCGAAAGTGGCCACACGATTGCTGTTGTTTTACCTTTGACTTTATTTATTTAAATTTCATATTGGGTTTCTGGTTATGTGATAAGGCCATTTGTGGTTTTAACTTTTATTTGGGCTTTGATTTCTTATTAAACTGCTAGTCTAGGAAAACAGGAGTTTTCAAAATAGTCATGGTTTTCTAAAGAACATGAGCTTTCAACAATAAAGTTTTCAAAATGCTTCTGTAGTTTAAATTGAAGTAGCATACCAAAGGCAAACAAATTAGTAAAAGTTTTGACGAGAACTTTTGCTAAATAATAATAAAAGGATTTAGATTCAGTAACGGTTTTTTACCGAAAAGATCAATTTTTGAAAAACACTTCGATGTGACACGTCATGTTTGGCCATAACATCTAGGTCAGGTTTGGGGTGTTACATATACATGCCATATACCATATTTACAAAGCATCAAAAGTACCAATAAGTTGATTGATAGTGTGACGGTGTTCTTGATGATCCCCGAGTCCGAGCTAACTTCGATTATCTATAAAACAGGGAAAGAACACACAAATTAAGCTTTAAAAGCTTAGAAAGCCATATACAAATAAAATTACCACATGAATCAACATCATTTCCATCATTAGGCAAACTATGAGTAAGCACATATAAGCTCACAAACCTTTCCCAATGTATACATATTCAATATGATGAATGAATTCATCAAATACTTTTATTTTTAATACTTGTATGGATCTCGTATGTACCTGAGTCACTTAACTCATTCACACATTCTTTCTTGACTTGACTTTTGCTTGTTGAACCTTTTGGAATTGTTAAGGATACTCAAAAATCACATATAGCTCGTACAATGCCATATCCCAGACATGGTCTTACATGTTATCACATATCGATGCCGATAGCCCAGCTGTGGTCTTACATGAAATTAAACAACTATGCCAATGTCCCAGACATGGTCTTACACATAATCACACCTCGTACAGGACTTTCAGATATTGTAACCCTATCGATTCTTATTTGTATTTAATCATTCAACATTCATAGTAGTTCAATGACAATTAAACATATATAATTCAATTTAAAGACATTTATTTGCATATGATCTTACCTTGTATTTGGGATAAACGGACTGGATTGACTATTCAATAACCTTTAATTTTTCCCAATCTAAATCTGATTTCTTTCATTCTTGATCTATATACATTCAAAATTAACTCATTTATTCATCAAATCATTCAATTTAGTCCACAAACACCTATTTGGACATTTTTACACTTTAGACCCCACATTTTATAATTTAGTCTCTATTTCAAAAATACATAAAATTCATGAAATTTCATTAAACCCAAGCCTAGCCGATTTGATATAGGTCCCTAGCAGGCCAACACTATCATTTATTTCACATTTCAACCCCTCAATTTACACTTTTCACAATTAAATCCCTAAAATGCATTTTTAACTAAAATCACTTAACAAAACTTGTGTAACTATCAACAATTATTAATTTTTCATCATCAAACATTCAAAAGCTCAAGCATTCATCAATGGCACTCAGCAAAATCATTAGCAAATTTCAAAATTAAGGCATGGGCTAGCTAGAATACCAAGCAACGATATCAAAAACATAGAAATCATCAAAAAGGGATCAAAAACCGTACTTTAATTGCTTAAATATACCTAGCCGAATGAAGAACCCTAGTTCTTCTTGTTCTTCTTCTAAATTCGGTTAAAAAGATGATAATGAAGCATGGATTTTACTTTTTTTTATTAATATATCATTTAAATACTAAATACCAATTTTAACCTTAATAAACATTAATAATAACACAAAATGCCATGCCATTTATCATCCATTAACTATCGATTGGTTTAATATCATCATAAGGACCTTTGGTTAATAAAACATAGCAATTAAACACCTTTAATAATTAAAATGTAACTTTTACATTTTACGCGATTTAACCATTTTCTCAAATTGAACTATTAAACGATAAAATTATTTCACGAAAATTTCACACATATATATTCACATGATTTAAACACCAAAAATTATATTAAAAATAATTTTTCGATCTCAGATTTGTTGTTCTGAAACCACTATTTTGATTTAGCTAAAACTGGGCTATTACAATATCCCCTAATGACATGTCACTAGTATCCTAAACTATTCCTAACGTTCAACCGGGATTTCAACTGTCGAATTATCGTCAAATCATTTCCAAACTTATCCGTAGTCATGTAATTGCAATTTATGTTGTATCAAAGCATATAGAATACATTTGAAATGAAATTATAACATACGAACTTACCCCGGATGTATAAATGACAAAATTATCGATTAATCGAGTACTTTATCTTTTCCCTGATCCAAGTTCGTATTTCTCCTTTCTTGATCTAATTGAGCATATAAAGCAATGGCCGAATAAAACCTAAAAACTTTGGCTTTTCTTCTTGCAAGAATTGGCTAAGGAAGATGATGATAATATAAAATGGTTTTGTTTTATTTATTTTACATTAATTAACCAAATTACCTTTTTAACCTTAATTAATAACCATCAAAATACTTTAATACATGTCCATATATGTATATTCATTACATTAATGATCTAATTAAGGACCTTAGCTTTAAGGTTCTATAGCTATTAGATACTTTTAGCTAATAGAACTCCACTTTTACACTTTATGCGATTTAGTCCTTTTTATCAAATTAACTAACCAGACAATAAAATTTCTTAATGAAATTTTCACACAAACATATTTTCATGCTGTAGACATTAAAATAATAATCAAATAATAATTTTGATTTCAGATTTGTGGTCCTGAAACTATTGCTCCGATTTGACTAAAAATGGGCTGTTACAACTCTCGCCCCTTAGGGATTATCGTCCCCAAAAATCTTCCCAATAAATAGGTTAGGGTACTGTTTTCTCATAGCTTCTTCGGGCTCCCACGTAGCCTCTTCGACACCATGTCATTGCCAAAGTACTTTCACGAGAGCTATGCTTTTATTTGTCAACTATTTAACCTCACGTGCTAGAATTCTGACCGGTTCTTCGTTGTACGACATATCAGGTTGAATTTCAATCTCTGATGGTGAAATTACATGTGATGGATCTGATCTATATTGATGCAATCAATACATGAAAGACATTATGGATCTTTTCTAACTCTAATGGTAAGGCTAATCGATATGCCACTGGCCACATTCTTTCGAGGATCTCGTACGGACCAATAAAACGCGGACTCAATTTGCCTTTGCGACTGAAACAAATTATTTTCTTCCACGGAGATACCTTCGAGAACACTTTGTCACCGATCTGAAATTCAATGTCTTTTTCAAATTTGCATACGATTTTTGACAATCTAAAGCTACTTTCAAACAGTTGCGAATTACTTTGACTTTCTCTTCTATTTCTCTAACCAAATAAACCCTGTGAATTTGTTTCTCTCTAACACCCTTAACCCGTATCTGTCGCCGGACTAGGGTTAAGAGACATTACCAGATAAATTGGAACATTTAACAATCATTTCACAAACATCGTGGCACCATATATCATACATCAGTACAAAGTCCCTAACATAGGTCTATGACACCTTAAACATGCTTTAGAAATAAGTCGGGACTAAACAAAGCACATACAAAATTTTTCAAAAACTTAATCATTTTTTAAAGTTATACAGGTCACACACCCGTGTGAACAGGCTGTGCACCTCACACGGCATTAGAGACGCCTGTGTGTCTAGGCCGTGGCAAAATAGGGCATACATACTCACTTGTCCAGAAGGCTACAAGACACGCCCGTGTGTCAGGCTGTGTGAAAATTAGGAAGGCTATTGAATTGAGTCACACGGCCAGTCATACGCCCGTGAGTCTAGCCCGTGTTCGAAATTGACTTGGCCACACGGCCTAGCACACGCTCATGTGTGCGACCATGTGGTCTGCCCAGGCTCATTCCGAAATGGCCATTAAGTAACACGACTCAGACATACGCCCGTGTCCCTGCCCGTGTGGGAAAAAATAGGCCATTTACAAGGCCAATTTGCCACCCATTTAGGGTCCTCCCTACAAGTACCAATCAAGCATCAAATATATCATATTTCCAACCAAATTCAACCACAAAACATTCATCATTCATAACATATATTCATCAACCAAATTCATGCTCATTATTCAAACCAAAACATGCCAAATCATAAACCAAAAACACATGTTTTCTAATCTCAATATACCTCATTCAATCTCATATCATGAACTTACCAAATTCCTCAACTTATCACATACCAAAACTTATCAAATTGACCAATTCACTTTGGCCAACCGTGAACACGTCATATTAGCATATTTGCATCACAAAGTTATAATCATAATTTATTCTTATACACAATCAAAATCAAGCCATATCACATGGCTAGATATACACATTACAAAACATATACAAGTACTTCTAGTTATACATGCCATACTTCAATAAATACATTTTCAAAAGGTACCAAAATAGAGTTCGATAGTGTGGTGATGATCCTTGATAATCCCCAAGCTCCCAGTAGTTTTGATATCTATAAAACAATGCAAACACACACAAATTAAGCTTTCAAAAACTTAGCAAGCCATTTACAAATAAACTTATCATATAACATAATTATAAACCAAATCAATCATGTAATTCATGGCCAAAATACTATCACTTACAACATAATTCATATACAATTCACGTAATCCTAATTCATTTGCTTACATAGCATATTTTCTCATACTTATTTTATATATCATCACTTGCACATGTACTTACCTTTTATTCTCAAACATAGTATACATTTCAAATGTACCTGATTCACATTTCATATATTCATTCTTTTCTTGGAATGCTCGTTGAAGCGTTCGGAATTATAACGACACACGGATAGCTCAGAAAGCTCGTACAATGCCAACGTCCCAGATGTGGTCTTACATGTAACCAAATATCGATACCACTGTCCCAGATAAGGTCTTACATGAAATAAAATACGATGCTGATGTCCCAGACATGGTCTTACACGTAAATCATAAGTCGATGCCAATGTCCCAAACGTCGTCTTACACGAAAACACATATCGGATCCTATGTCATGAAATATGTATCCAAACTAATCCTATGGTTCATACAGGGCTTTTCAGACGTCAAAACTTTGTCGATACTTTCTAGGATATCTCATGCTCAACTCATATAACCATTCACCAATGTTCAATATCATATTAACAGTAATAATTCAACTCAAAACACATTTATTTATATATCGTCTTACCTCGTACCAAAATGAACAGAAACGAGCGACTATTAAACGACATTCGTTTTCCCACGATCTAATTTCGTTTTCTTTGATTCTTGATCAAAATCAATTGAAATTTAACTCTTTTATTCACCAAATCATTCAATTCAATCCAAAAACACATATTTAGGGTATTTTACAAACTAGCCCTCACATTTTCACATTTTGACATTTTAGTCCCTAATTCATAAAATTAGAAAATACACAAAATTTCCTTTTACACAAGTTTAACCGAATGTTCATAGTGTTCATACAAGTCCACGTATTTCATTTATTTCACATTTTAGTCCCTCAGAATCTCATTTTCACAATTTAGCCCAAATTACTCAAATTCATCAAAAATTCAACGACAAAATATACTAACCCAACACATATCTTTCATTTTCTATCAACTAACTTCACAAAACTCATAATTTCATCAATGACTCAACTCAAAATCATCAAAAAAATCAGAAATTAAGACATGGGCTTGATAGTATACAGAGCAACGATCACAAAAACGTAGAAATTATAAAAAATCGAACAAAATACATACCTTAATTAACAAATCTCTTAGCCGAACCGTAAAAGCTTTTATTTATTTATTTTTATTTGTATTTTTGACACAAAATTTATGATAATAGCCAATTTCATGTTTTGTTTTATTAATATTAACATAAATATACATTTTACCATTTTGACCTTATTATAAACATATAATAAACTCATAAATAATGGTCATTAATGTCCACTAACCATGTTAATGGTCCATTTACAACATAAGGACCTCATACTTTAAAAGTCATAGCAAATAGACACTTTTAACTAATAGAAGGCCACTTTTGCATTTTACGCGATTAAGTCCTTTTATCAAATTAAGCACACAAACAATCAAATCTTCATACGAAATTTTCACACATACTAATTCGCACAATAATATTAAAATATTTTTCTAACTCAGATTTGTGGTCCCAAAACCACTATTTTGACTAGGGTCTAAACCGGGCTGTTACATTCTCATTAAATTCAGACCAGTACAATAGAGTTCAGTATTTGCGACCATACAAAGCTTCGTACGGTGCCATTTTTATACTCGATTGAAAGCTGTTATTATATGAAAATTCAACTAGAGGCAAATATTTCTCCTAGTTGCCCTCAAATTCTAAAACACGGCATCAGAGCATATCTTCGAGAACCTGAATTACTCTCTCAGATTGACCGTCGGTTTGCGGATGAAAATCTATACTAAAATTCGACTTTGTACCCAAAGCTTCTTGCAATTTCTTCCAAAATTGTAATGTAAACCTCGGATCTCTATCTGAAATAATCAAAACTGGTACTCCATATAGTCTAACAATCTTAAAAATGTATAATCTCCACCAATTTATCAAGCGAAAAATCAGTACGTACCAGGATGAAATGTGTAGATTTCTTCAGCCAATCAACGATAACCCAAATTGCATCTTTCTTCTTCGGAGATAGGGGTAATCCTAATACGAAATCCATAGTCACTCTATCACATTTCCACTCTAGTATCATCATAGGGTGAAGCAATCTCGAAGGCACTTGATGCTCGACTTTCACTTGCTGACAAATCAAACACTTTGATACAAACTCAGAAATGTCTCGTTTCATACCTAACCACTAATACGACTTCTTCAAATCGTTGTACATTTTGGTACTCCCTGAGTGAACGGATAAATTACTACTATGTGCCTCGTGCAAAATTTTCTGAATCAACTCTAGATTTTTCGGTACTCTCGGAACATCAAACAATCATCGGATACTCTGAATTATTAGTCGACTCATATTGCACTCTTTTAGCTTGCAATTCACTATCACATTTTTGAGCTTCGTAAATTTGTTGAAGAAAAATTGGTTTAGCCTTTTACTCAGCTAAAATCGAACCATCATCAGATAATTTCAGCCGTGTATTCATTGCTCTCAAGGCAAACAACCTTTTCTACTTAAAGCATCCACGACTACATTTGCTTTCCCCAGGTGATAATTAATCACTAACTCATAATCTTTCAATAACTCAAGCCATCTTCATTGTCGCAAATTCAAATCTTTCTAAGTCATAATATATATTAAGCTTTTATGATCAGTAAAGTGTGGCATTTTTCACCGTACAAATGATGACGCCAAATTTTCAATGAAAATACAATAGCTATCACTTTTCATGTGTGTCAGGTAATTATTTTCATGTAGCTTCAACTGTCTGGAAAGATAAGCTATCACTTTTCCCTCTTGCATCAACAAGCAACCCAAACCATTCAATGACACATAGTTGTAAATCACAAATTCTTTACCCGACTCAGGTTGAACCAGCACTGGTGCCTTAGTTAACAACGTTTTCAACTGATCGAAACTTTGTTGACATTTCTTGGACCATTCAAACTTTACATTTTTCTATAACAATCTGGCCATCAGTGTAGCAATCATCGAGAACCCTTTTACGAAGCGTCGATAATAACCAGCCAATTGCAGAAAGCTTCTGACATCAGATACATTTCTAGGTCGTTTCCAGTCAATAATTGCAGAAATCTTGCTCGGATCAACTCGAATGTCATCCGATGAGACAATATGTCCCAAAAATCTGACTTCCCGAAGCCAAAACTCACATTTACTGAATTTAGCATACAATTGCTTATCTCTCAAGGTTTGTAACACAATCCTCAAATGCTTGGCATGCTCAGATTCATCTCGTGAATATATCAGAATGTCGTCAATGAACACAACAAAAAATCTATCTAAATACGGTCTAAAGATCCGATTCATTAAATCCATAAAGATTGTAGGAGCATTAGTTACTCCAAAAGGCATAACAAGAAATTCATAATGTCCGTACCTCATTTTGAAAGCAGCTTTTGGCACATCTGAGTCTTTAACTCGCAACTGATAATAGCCAGATCTCAAATTAATATTTGAAAACATTGTTGCACTTTTCAACTGATCCAACAAATCATCTATTCTCAGAAACGAATACTTGTTCTTTATCGTAACCTTATTGAGCTGTTGATAGTCGATACACATTCTCATTGACCCATCTTTCTTCTTAGCAAACAAAATTGGCACACCCTAGGGCAAAAAACTCAGTCGTGCAAAACCTCTATCTATTAACTCTTACAACTAAGTTTTCAACTCTGTCGGAGCCATTTTGTATAGAGCTATAGATATTGGTGAGGTTCCTGGTACTAACTAAATAGCAAACTCAACCTCTCTGACCGGTGGCAACCTAGGAAATTCTTCTAGAAATACATCTAAATATTCACAGACTACAAGCACCGATTCAATCTTCTTTTCAGACACTTTGGTATCTAAAATGTAAGCAATATAAGCTTCGCTACCTTTTTTCACATATGTCTGAGCTAACATAGTCGATATCACAACTGGTAATCCACACGATTCATCAGATTCAATTCAAAGAAGTTCATTATTTTGACATTTCAATCCTATAATCTTTCGTCTGCAGTTCGCAATGGCATCATGTAGAGTTAACCAATCCATACCTAGAACCACATCGAACTCATCAAATGGTAAAAGCATCAAGTCAGCCGGAAAACAGTAACCCCAAGTCATTAAAGGAAAATTCTTGCATACTTTGTCAACTAGAACATACTTGCCTAAGGGGTTCGATACTTTAATTACATATTCTATAGACTCAACAAGTAATTTCTTACTAGACACTAAATTTTTACAAACATACTAATGTGTTGATCCAGGATCAATTAAAGCAATCAAATTAGTGTCATAAAGAGAAAATGTACCGATGATAACATCTGGCAATAACGCTTCTTTGCGAGTGCTAATAACGTAAGCTTTGGCTATTGCTCTAGCTTCGGATCTTACAGTTGAATCCCTAGTCACACCTTTACCACTGGACACATTCCTCATATTTCTCAGTGGTCTCCCTCTAGCAGTCGTATTACTCGGTCTTGCATTTTGAAATTTATCTTTATAGGATAACTCTGGGCAATCTCGAATAAAGTGCTCTAGCGAGCCATATTTGAAACAAGCTTTAACACTCTTAATCCAACACTCTCCAAAATGACGTCTCTCACACTGTTGACACTCAAGTTTGTTGTTTTTCACACTGCCAACGCTCGAGATAACAATTACTTGAGCTTTAGAATTCATATGTTGATTTCCACGATCTCCATTCTGATATCCCACTGATGCATTTGATCGACTATACGGATCTCAGGATTTCTTTGGTGAAGAATGATAAGGTTTATTCATCAGTCTTTTTTTCGAATCTCTAGCCTCTAAATTAGCTTTCCTCTTTTCTCGGCTAAAATCTTTGGCTTTACAAGCTCTGTCAACCAATACAACAAATTCTTTCAAATCTAAAATCCAGACCAGAAGTTTAATGTCCTCTTTCAGCCCGTAGACAAACCGCTTGCACATGATCTCTTCGGTAGAAACATACTCTTGAGCATATTTACTCAACCACACAAAATCTTTCTTGTACTCGGTTACAGTCATACGATCCTGTTTGAATTCTAAAAAATCTTTATGCTTTTGATCCAGAAACTATTGGATTATATATTTCTTCTTGAACTTGGTCTGAAAGAACTCCCAGGTGACTCTCTCTCTATCGGCACCACTGATATGCAGTGTCTCTCAACAGTGATATAGCACATTTTAAACATTCAGCCGGTGTACAAGAAAGTTCATCAAACACTCGAATCGTATTTTCAAGACAAAACTCAGCTCTCTCAGGATCATTGTCAACATTAGCTCTGAACTCTTCAACCCCGTATTTATAGATCTTGTCAACTAAAGGCTTATTTAATCTTAAAAGCTTGATGCCTTGAGGAGCTATGGGAACCAATCGGGGATTAGGGGGTAGAGGTTGTTGAACAGTGGGGTTCATTCAGATATATTGTGTGAACCACTCGTTTATCATTTGGAAGAAGGCTTCTTTAGCCTCTCCTTCTTGGCTACCCAATACGAGTCTAGAATCAGACGGCGCTATCCCTTGAGCTGGAGCTGGCGCATTACTTTCAACCTTATCAATTATAGATCGATTGGGATCCATTTACTATATGAAAAACACATTTTAAAATGTCAGGAGTTGTAACACCCCTTACTTGTATTTAACGCTGAAACAGGGTGCAAGGCATTACCAGACTTAAACACAAGCAAACACACATTTTCGAGCCGTAAATTTTTGTCCAAATTAAATTTTTTTGTATTTAATCATAAAGTCCCTAATATGAGTCTACGAGGCCCAAAACATACATTAGAAGTGATTTGGGACTAAACTGAGAACTTTAGAAAATTTTACAACACTTAGGAAATTTTTTTCACTAAATAGGGGTCACACGCCCGTGTGGGCAGGCCGTGTGGTCACACACGCCCGTGTCCCAACCTCGTGTAATTCTATGTTTGTCACCTAAGAACAAATTGAAGGCATACGACCAAGTCACACACCTGTGTGCTAGACCGCGTGGTCGATTTAAAATTTATGATTTTTCATAAAATAGGTGCAGGCTTCACACACCTGAGACACACACCCGTGTGCAAGGCCGTGCCATCCATGTAATGCTCCAAATTTGGGCCTAAAAGTATTAGGTCTTGAGCAAGGGAGCAATTGGAAAGCTACTCATAAATACTTAATTGTGCAAGGAAATGACACAATTGTGTGTTTGGCTTAGTGGTTGTGTGATCTGGAAGTGTCTGGGAAGTCATGGGTTCAAGCCCTGACTCCCACAAAAGTTTGGTTTTTGAGGAAAAAATCCCTATCCTTGGCCAGTAGGGTTATAAGTTTATTTTGGTAAAGTATGACATAAGGAGCCTGGTGGTCTAATGGATAGTGGCGTGTAGAGTGTGCGAGTGGTTTGAGGTTCGAATCCTTCCTTGTGCAAATGAAGATTATTTTTATTATTGGCTATAAGAGGTAGTAGAGTTTGACTGCAACACTACAGAATAAAGTGGAGTTTGAATTGGTCATTGAGGGTTTGTAGGAAGGAGTTGAAGAGAGATATGAGAAGAGATTTTTGGAGGAAATTAAGGGGTTTTGAACAGAGAGTGTTGGAGCCGAATTGGGGGTGTAGGCACTTGTGAGTTTGATTTTGGAAGAATTCAGCTTTGGGAAGGAAAGAATTCGGCTATGCAAAAATCACTCTTATTTTCCTATTATTCTTTTGGTTCTTTTTCTCTATGAAGCAAAGTATAGCATTTTGGGTACCTTCTCATCTTATGGCTTGTTCCGAAATGTTTCTTCTGAGCTGGATACTCCCCTTCTTTCTCTCTCAACCCTTTTGAGTCTAACAATTCTCCTATTTTGTTGCCTAGCTACCTTGGTCGATTCTCCTTCTTTTTCTTTACTCCCAATCAGTTTTGTTATGCCAAGCATCTCTCCTCGTAGCCAAACCTTTCCTTCTCCATAAACATCTTTCACTTCTCTTCTCGTCCTTTCTGTGCTCACTCTCAATTATTTCCTCTCTTCTTTTTGGGGCTTGGCCGAATATTACTGCTTTTATTGCTCCACTATGCCGACTTTTCCCTTCATTGCTATCTGCCATTTCTATAGTCACTGCTATTCTTCAGATTTACATTTTGGGTAAGTCTGATTCTCGGTATGGATGCGATTCTTTTTCTTTCTCCCTATTTTCTATGCCAGTCTAAAACCTAACATCTTCCTGTGCTGTCGTTTTTTGATAGGGGTGTAATTGTTTCGCCTTGCCTCTATCATTTTGTGTCCTTTCGTCTCTGGTGTGGGTGTAGGCCGATTGCCCCTTACCTCTAGTCTTGGCTTAGAGTTTCGGTAAGTGGTTAATTATCTAGTTTCACTACTCTTTTGACTAAAGGTTGATAAGACTCAGTTTAAACGCAGATAATCCCTTAAGTCGTAAGGATTGGGCTTATGCAATGAAGTAAGTGGGCAAGCCTAAATCGACTAATTCAGACGTGCGATAGGTAAGTTTGGATAAATGTTGTGATGGGGGTTTTTGATTACTCAATTAGTATGTGATTAACCGAAGCGTGTAATTGAAATAGGTGGAGTACTCGTGGGCATTCGCACATTTTCTTGAACAAGGTGTGTAACCATCAACCCTAATCGTAAATCGACAAAAGTCGAAATAGGTGACCATCGACACTACATGAGCCGCGCTCACTCGTGTGGTAGTCTAAATGCCCAAATGTGGGTGTAAGATTGTTAAGGTCAGCCATGAGCGATTTCATGGGCTGAGGCCGATTTGGGCTTTGTTAGGCCATAATAGGTGGTGTGGGCCCTACGGGTTTGTGGGCCCGATATTGGTAAACCACACGAAAGTGTGGAGAATATTAGGCCAGGTTGTGTAGTGCACACGACCAAGGCCATTCTTGGGGGTTGTGGGGCACACGGGCGTGTAGGCCCACATGGGCCCTCATTATGGGTTTTGGGCCCATTTTCACTGTTTGATTGTTAAGGTTGCACGGGCCGTCCGAGAAGACTGTGACCTTCTGTTGGACCGGTAAGCATACCTAAACCCTTATGTGATAAAATGACGATTTTGCCCTCATGTGATAAAATGACGATTTTACCCTCATGTGATAAAATGACGATTTTTCCCTTATGTTATAAAATGACCAAAATACCCTCATAGGGTAAAATGACCGAAATACCCTCATAGGGTAGAATGACCGAAATACCCCTATAGGGTAAAATGATTGTAATACCCCAGCAAGGTAAAATGACAGATTTGTTCTACGATGTGTATGATTGTATTTGAGCATGCCATGTTATATGTATGTTGCATCCATGTATGATATTATGTTGCATCGCATGGGGTGGGATGTATGATTTTGGAGGAAGTGTACTGTACTGATAAGGTTGCACGGGTCGCACAAGACAATTGTGGACCTACTGATGGCTTTAAGCCTATTACTAGCAGCTCTGCTACAATTACTGACTAGTGCCGCAACCGGTGCTATATTTGGAGTGTAGGGATGGGTGGGTCGATTTTATCCCCACATGGAGTGTAGGGCTAGGCGGAGTGGAGTGTAGAGGACGGATGGGTAGGATTTTCTGTTTGCATTCTACACTGATTACTGTTACTGCATTGATCATGGTTACTGCACTGATTTCTGTTTGTTTATCATTGGGATTACACACTGAGTTTTTGTAAATCACCCAACTGTTTTAACTGTACAAGTAATCCTTAGGCGGATCGGTGTTGCGAGGATCTCGGAGGTGGACACACAACAGCTTACGCTTCCAAATTTATCTTTAAACTTATAAGTAGTTTTATTTGGGTATTTTTACGTAAAAGGCCTCTTTAAGTTTTATTCTTTAATTTGGGATTTTATTATTTTATTATGATTTATACCTGCTAGTGGTAGGATACGGGTTTTCAAAAGATATGCATGATTTACCAAAATACCACGAATAGCAAAACTGTTTCAAAAGCTATTGCGGTAAAAGATATTTTGGAACTAATTACGTTTTAAAGTAAATACTTTTTGATAGTGATGCAAGTTTTAAAATTATTTTCTAGATCACACAAAAAGGCTAAATAAACATTGGGCTTTTCAAACGTTATCATGTTTTACAAATAACATTTCAACGTGACATCGCCCAATTCGGTTATAACATCTAGGCCGGGATTGGGGTGTTACAATCCACATGGCTGAAACACACGCTCATGTCTCCACCCATGTGCTTAATTCTAAGAATTCTGTTTCTCAAAATTAAGGTGAGGGGACACATGGCCAAAACACATACCTATGGGGTAGACCGAGGGTTACACACAGCTTAGACACACGCCCATGTGCCTACCCATGTAGACAAAAAAAAGGCTATTTACAAAGCCGTTTTGCTACCCTTTATTGCACACACCTACGCAACACAACTTAGAACCAATCCAAATATTTACATACAACCAAATCGGCCACAACCAAGGCATCAACACATCATTCACATGCTGCCATCTATCATGCACAAACATCATGTACTTATCAACTCAATCAAGTAAATCCCCACATCTATTAAAAACATCATTATATAAATTACTTATACCAATAGTAGCCAATTTCAAAAAGGCCTTATACAAAATGAGCTTTTAACCAATATAAGCCAACACATTTGGCCAAATCAATTATGACACATAACAAAATGACCAAGTCCCCTAAACATGCCATAAGTCAAAATGTTGAAATCATTAATACCAAAATAACTGTTGATAGTGTGAGTGGATCTCCAACAGTCTCTGATCCCCGAGCTAGCTTGGTGACACTATAAGACAAGGGAAAAGAAGGGGAGCAAGCTACATAGCTTAGTAAGTTCCTATGCAAATAATAAACATCATAACCACACATTTAACATACAATTAACATGTTGAAAATTAGCATGAATGTTATTAAAACCTTATAGTCATAACTTACTCAATCACCATCTTACCAAGGTATCATCACATATCGAACCAATTGCGTATAAGTTTTACATACATACCTGTACCAACTTGCAACATAACCATAGTCTTTCACAACTTTGACATTTCTGTTGAACACTCGAAATATTAACAAATACTCAGAAATTTTGCACAAAAGTTCCATATATGTAGCCAAAGCTACCTCACATCTCATAAAACATATAGGCTCGTTTTTGAGCTACACATGGGCCTGCTCACACAAGCTGTCAGGTATTCACAACATATGTCAGACTACCCAGCCACTGGTAGGACGTACGAGACCACCACCTTGATCACATAAACACATGGGTTCCTAGTGACATGTCACATGTATCCTATTCTATTCTTAAGCTTCAACTGAGAATTCTCGCTTGTTGAGACTTTGTCGAATACTTCCAAAGAGTCAATCACAATTCATACAATATTAAAGCATTTAAAATATAAATATAACAATGCCTTATTTACATACGAACTTACCTCGGTACAAAAATAGTAGAAATGGGACTTAATCATCAAATACTTTATTTTTCCCTTGATCTAGGTCCGAACCCCGTTTTTCTTGATCTATAATAACAAATTTATCTTATTTAATACTCACATTGTTTATATATGGCATGTATAGCCAGACTCTCACATACGCTACATTAGTCCTAGAATCGACTAAATCGTAGCTCTGATACTAATAAATGTAACACCTCTCACCCTTATTGAACGCTAGATAGGGTTACAGAGCATTACCGGACTTCAACACATTTATACATACTTTTCACATACATTCAATCAATTCATTAAATCATTATTCAATCCCAATCAATTTGTCCCTAATACGAGCCTACGAGGCCCTAAACATACATTGCGAGTGATTCAGGACTAAACCGATAACTTAGGAAACTTTCACAAACTTTGAAACTTTTTCTCAAAACAGGCTATGTAGACATTTGAAATGGGAGCACATGGCTGTGTCCCAGCCCATGTCCAACCCTGTGTAACTCTCTGACTAGGATTACAAGGCAAACACACACACCCGTGTGGCTAGTCTGTGTGCCTTAAAAATGGCCATACATGCCTGTGTGCTAGGCCGTGCCAAACTTGTAGGGTATACTGACTTATGCCACATGACCAAGTCACACGCTCGTGTGTGAGGCCGTGTGGAGCATACTGACTTAATTTCAAGATCAACACCAGGGGACACACAACACTATACTAGACTATGTGTCACACACGGCTGAGACACACGCCCGTGTCTCTGCCCATATGGACAAAAATAGGCTATTTACCAAGCCAATTTGCCACCCAATTTTTGCATGTACCTATACAACCCAAATGGCACCAAATCATAGCATAAATTAACATTTAATTTAGCCATAATCAAGGCTAATTCATACCATATCCAATACTAACAACCAACATGCTTATAACCTCAAGTCTTACTGAATCAAAACATACCAAAACACATATACAAATCAACTAACTAAACCTTTAACAAATAAACATCATTTTGCATCATTTCGCAAACATAATTCATATCTAATATCAACCATTTAACATTTAATATATCAATATCCACAAGCCTCCTAATATAAGCCATTCACATATTCATCCATGAACTCAAAATATCAACCATATATGCACATAACAAAATTCATCAAATTAAGCCAAATCTCAGGGCTATATTTACAAACCAAACATAATCATTTACAATGCCAATTCATATGGCCAAATTCATTAATAAGTTATAACCAAAATCATTATCAGCCTATATTCAAAATGACTCAAAATACCTATACATGCCATATACTTAAAATACCAAAGTTCAAAGGTACCAAGTGATAGTTGGTAGTGTGAAACGATCTTCGATGATCCTCGAATCCAAGCTAGCTTGTTAACACTATAAAACATGGGAAAAATAAACAAATTAAGCTATAAAGCTTAGTAAGCTTGTATGAAATAAACTTAATGCAATCATATAAATATAGTTCAATAATTTGAATACATCAACATGTAGCTTACATTAGCTAACAAACCTTTCAAATACTCATTCACAAAACTATTTACTTTCATCATCATATTCTATTCAATATTAAAATAATTTGTGCACATACCTGTACCATCTCATACAAATCTCAGACACCTTTTTGACTTACATGACCCGTTGAACCTTTCAGAATAGAAGTCAGATACTCAAGGATCTCACTCGATAAGTACCTATACCATGGCTCAAAGCCAAATCAAGGTATCTGAAGTACTAATATCATAGTCTGAAGAAAAATTAGCCGATATGCAAGGCCCGAAGCCAAATCAGTTTATCTTGCATCCGAAGTGCTATATCATGGCCCAAAGCCAACTCACTGTATCCCCTAATGAGATGTCACTAGTATCCTAAACTATTCCTAAGGTTCAACCGAGATTTCCAGTTGTCGATCGTTGAATCATTTCTAAACTTATTCGTAGTCACATAATCGCAATTTATGTTGTATCAAAGCATATATAATACATTTGAAATGAAATTTTAACATACAAACTTACCTCGGATGTATAAATGACAAAATTATCGATTAATCGAGTACTTTATATTTCCCCGATCTAAGACCGTATTTCTCCTTTCTTGATCTAATTGAGTGTATAAAGCAATGACCGAATGAAACCTAAAAAATTTGGCTTTCATCTTGCAAGAATCGGCTAAGGAAGATGATGATAATATAAAATGGTTTTTTTTTATTTATTTTACATTAATTAACCAAATTACCTTTTTAACCTTAATTAATAACCATCAAAATACTTTAATACATGTCCATATATGTCCATTCATTACATTAATTGTCTAATTAAAATATAAGGACCTTGACTTTAAGGTTCTATAGCTATTAGATACTTTTAGCTAATAGAACTCCACTTTTACACTTTACGCGATTTAGTCTTTTCTATCAAATTAACTAATCAAACGATAAAATTTCTTAACAAAATTTTCACACAAACATATTTTCATGCTATAGACATTAAAATAATAATAAAATAATAATTTCAATATTGGATTTGTGGTCCCAAAACCACTGTTTTGATTTGACTAAAACAGGCTATTACAAATCCACCCTGATATGTTCTGCAGATATTATGTGTCTAAGGAAACCGAATTCTCGAAGCCAGAATTCACATTTACTAAATTTCGCATACAGTTGTTTTTCATGCAGAGTTTGCAACACAGTTCTCAAATGATGAATATGCTCATTTTCATCTCGAGAATATACCAGGATATCATCAATAAATACCCCCACAAATCTGTGTAGATATAGTTTGAAAATTCTATTCATCAGATCCATAAATACAGTAGGTGCATTATCACACAAAATGGCATCACAAGAAACTCAAACTGTCCATACTTGGTTCTAAAGGTTATCTTCGTTACATTTGAGTCTTACACCCGTAACTGATAGTAACTGGAACGAAGATAAATCTTTGAAAATACAGTGGCACCTTTCAACTGATCTAACAAATCATCAATACGAGGCAATGAATACTTGTTCTTTATTGTGAGTTTATTGAGCTATCTATAATCAATACATAACCTCAACGGCCCACATTTCTTTTTAACAAATAAAACTGGTGCACCCCAAGGTGATGAACTGGGTCAAGCAAAACCTCTGGCTGTTAGTTCTTGCAACTGCGTTTTCAACTCTTTCAACTTAGTAGGAGTCATTCTGTAAGGTGCTATAGATATTGGTGTTGTTCCAGAAACAAGATCTATGGAAAATTCCACATCTCTGACTGGCAGTAATCCGGGTAATTCTTCTGGGAACACATCAAGAAACTCACAAACAACCAACACTAACTTAATCTTTGACTCAAATACTTTAATATCCAACACATATGCAAGATAAGCATCATACTGTTTCTTGATATATTTTTGTGCTAATATAGCTGATATTACATTGGACAACCTATTCAGTTGATCAGATTCAACACAAAGTAATTCACCATTATAAAATTTTAACTTAATGTACTTCTGTTTACAATTTACCACTACATCATGTGTAACACCCCTTAACCGTATTCGATGCTGGAACAAGGTATAAGGCATTATCAGACTCACATCACAAGCAATCATACAATTTTGAGTCATAAATTTGTGTCCAAATTAAAAACCATTTGCAATTAATCATAATCTCCCTAGTACAAGCCTACGAGACCCAAGACATGCGTTGGATATGGTTCGGGACTAAACCGAGAACTTTAGAAATTTTTACAAAACTTAGAAAATTTTTTGCCCTAAACAGGGGTCAGACACCCATGTGGTTATAAGACACACCAGTGTGGGCAGGCAATGTGGCTAGGCATGCCCGTGTCCCTACCCCGTGTAATTCTCTATTTTTCAATGCATGAATAAATTGATGTCACACGCCCGTGTGCTAGGCCGTGTGGATAATTAAATTTTCACAAAATAAGTGAAGACTTTACACGCCCGTGCCTGAGGCCGTGTCATCCACACGGCTGAGATACACACCTGTGTCTCTGCCCGTGTGCTCAATTCTGAGCATTATGTTTCTCAAAATTATGGTGCAGTGGACACACAATCAAGACACATGCCCATAGGACAGGCCATGTGTCACACACGGCCTAAACACACGCCTGTGTGTTTACCTGTGTGGACAACCAAGCCATTTGCCACCCTTATTCAGACATACATTTACACCAAATAAAAGGCACAAAACATGGCATACTTAGGCAACCAAACATCCACAATCATGGCTAATACATACCAATGCAACACCATCATCTAACATACACATGACATTTTAACATGCCAAACGAAACATACCATTTTTCTCATTGCCAAAATACTACCAAGACTAATATCAACTTGCATTCACTCATTAAGGTGATATAGCATACTAATAAATCAATTCATCCATTTCACAACAAAGCATTGAACCACAATCAACAAGTAACAAACCATTATAAATCTCATCACCAAGAAGCATTAGCACATACATGCTTATAAATAGACTTACAACCATGTTAGACAAAATGAGCCAATTTACATGGTCAATTATCAAACACCTTAAACAAATGTAAGCCAATACATTTGGCCAAATCAAATGACAAATATAACAAAATGACCAAGTCCCTATACATGCCATATGCTCAACATACTAAGATAATCAATACCCAGAATAATAGTTTTGATACTGTGAGGAGAATCTCCAATGATCCCTGATTCCAAGGCTAGCTTGGTGAGACTATAAAAACATGAAAAACAAACGGAGTAAGCTATATAGCTTAGTAAGCTCGTATGCAAGAAATAAGCAACCTTACCATGCATATAAACTTACCATGGTCTCAGAATCATAACTCATTCCATCACAAACTTACCTCCTATTCATCAGTTCAAGATTTTAGTAGATATGAGCTTCAAGTTCTTACCTGTACCATCTCAAAAGGAATTTACCCAAAATCTCATCTTTGACATACCCGTGAACCACTCAGAATAATAATGTCGGATACTCAGGATTCTTGCACACGAAGTGCCACATATGTAGCCAATGCTACCTCAAATCTCATATCATATAGTTTCTTGCTCTCAAGCTATCAACGGGCCTGCTCACACAAGCTGTCAGTCAAGACGTAGCTATGCGGAGCTGCTCACACAAGCTATTAAGTATCCTCAACATATGCTTGTATACTCAACCACCGGTAGGACATACGAGACCAGCACCCATATCACATAATCACATAACACATACTAACCCTAGTGACATGTCACTTGTATCCTACCCTATTCCTAAGGTTCAAATGGGATTTCTTGCTTGTCGATTTGTCTTTAGACTCGTTCATAGGATTAAGCTCATCCACATTTATCAAACATAAAATTCATGCAATATTAAAACAATAAAAATAAAATGATATTAAAGATTATTTTTAACATACGAACTTACCTCGGTACAAAATGGCTAATAGTTCGATTTAGTCCACAACTTTGTTCTTTCCTCAATCTAGGTCAGAACCTCTTCTTTCTTGGTCTATAATATCAAATTTAACTCATTCAATTATTACATTATTCAATTTAATCCCAAAAACACCTTATGAACAAAATTACATTTTTACCCCTAACTTTTTAACTTTTTAGATTTTAGTCCTTAGGCTCGTAAAATGATTTTCATCCAATTTCTTCATTACCTAAGCCTAGCCGATATTTTTCATGCTCATAACGGCCCACAATTTTCATTTATTCCATTTTAACACATATTTTACAACTTTTACAAATAGGTCCCTAATTGACATTTTCATCAAAAAATCACTTGGTAAATATTGTTTATCTAACACGAAACATGCATTTTCTACCAGTAGACATCAAAATACACAAATATTCTACATGGTTAAAATTTTAGACTTTGATTTTCTTTGAAATTAGTCCTTGAAATAACTAGATTAGGTTACACCGATCTCAAAATATAAAAATCATTAAAAACGGGACAAGAACGGACTTACAATAGAGCTTGAAAGCTTGGAAAACCCTATCTATGTCTTCCTCTTGTGAGTTTCAGCCATGGGGGATCAAATTAGAAAAGATGACATCTTTTTATTAGTTTTATTTGTCTTTAGTTATCAAATGACCAAAATGCCCTTAATGCCAAACTTTGAAATTTCACCTATCCATGTTTATTTTTGTCCAACTTAAAGTTTAATGGTCTAAATATCATTTAAGGACCACCAATTTAAAATTTCATTGCGATTAGACACCATTAGCTTCTAGAACACACATTTTGCACCTATTGCAATTTAGTCCTATTAGTCAAATTGGACACTCAATCGATAAAATTTCTTAACGAAATTTTCACACAATCATTCAATAATATTGTAGAGCTGAAAGAAATAATAAAATAAATATTTCTACCTCAAATTCATGGTCCCAAAACCATTGTTCTGATTTGACTCAAAAACGGGCTGTTACATCATGTTGAATTAGCTAGTCGATACCCAAAATTACATCAAATTATTCAAATGGAAACAATATTAAATCAACCAATAAACAATAACCCTGTACCATTAACGGATAATTTTTACAAACTTTATCCGCCATCACATACTAGCCTAGGGGATTTGAAACTCTAACCACGAATTCAGTGGACTAAATATGTAAATTTTTAATAGACACTAAATCCATGCATATGTATGAATGTGTAGAACCAGGATCAATTAAAGCAGTAATATTAGTATCAAGAAGATAAAATTTACCAGTTATAACATCAGGTGCAGAAGCATCCTCTCATGCATGTATAGCATATGTTCTCGCCGGTGCTCGTACTTCAGGTTAAACTGTTGAATCTTTTCTTGTACCTCAACTATCACTCATATTATCGGGGTTACGAGGTGGTCTACCTCTCGAGGTAAGGTTGCATGGCTTCAAAGTCTGAACAATATCTTTTTCAAGCCTTTCTGGAAAATCTCTAAGATAGTGGTCGAAAGAACCACATCTATAACGGGCTCTGCTTTTCATATGACACTCTCCAAAATGAAATTTATTACAATGTTACATCTAGGTTTGGGATTATCAACAGTTCCAACACTTGCTACTGATGGGGTTGGGGATCTCAGATTAGAGCGTTGAGAGCCTCTGTCTTTTCCAAAATACCCCACAAATGAGAAAAAAACGATAATGATATTTCCTTAATTTCTTTGAAGCCGATGATTGTGACTTGCCTATAAATCTTTTAGTTGAAGTTCGGGCTTCCATCTCTACCTGCTTCTTTTCTTTATTTAATTCCTCAGCTTTATGTGCATGGTCAACTAGTAAAACAAATTCTTTTAATTCCAAAATTCCAACTAACAACTCGATATCTTCATTTAATCCCTCTTCAAACCATTTAGACGAGGCAACTTCAGTCGAGATACACTCTCTGGCATATTTGAACCAAACAAATTCCCGCTTGTATTCAGATACAGTCATATTTCCTTGTTTAAGCTATAAAAATTCCTTCTTTTTCTGATCAAGAAATCTCTGACTAATGTACTTCTTTTTGAATTTTGTTTGGAAAAATTCCCATGTAATATTTTCCCTCGGTACGATAGAAATTATGGTATTCCATCACTGGTAGGCTGAGTCTTTTAGCAGAGATACAACACATTTCATGCATTCTTTAGGTGTACAAGACAATTCATCTAGAACCCTGATAGTATTTTCTAACCAAAATGCAGCCCTTTCTGGATCGTCATCAACTGTTGCTCTAAATTCTTCTGCCCCATATTTTTTAATTTTATCTAGCGGAGGCTTACCAGTTGTAATAGGTTCAATACCTTGTGGCATATTAGGAACCTTTTTAAGAGTAGGAGAGGGAGGTTGTTATACAACAGGATTTGTTCTTAAGAATTCTGTGAATCATTCATTCATCATTTTAAAGAAGGATTATTTTGTCTCCTCACCTTGACCCACAGATTTGGGCCTTCTACTACTACTAGATGCAACTCTTTAAACTGAAGCTGGAGCCTTGTTCTCAGCTTCCTCAGATTTAGCTCTAGCTCGGTTGGACGACATTACTATATGAAAAACACATTTAAAATGGTTAGAAGATATCACACTATCACAAATTATATATATCATGACATGTATATCAAGTCTTTTTATATTCAAATCTGAATCAAATCATAATTCAATCATGTTGTACCTTAAATGGACCCTCGAGGTCTTATTTATAAATTATAAACAAGTTGAGACTAAATTGGGAACTCAAAGAATTTTTCGCAAAATTTCAAAAAAAAAATTTAGGTACAGGGGACACACACCCGTGTGGTTAGGCCGTGTGGCTCACACGGCCAAGTGACACACTCGTATCTTAGGCCGTGAGGTCATTCGATGTGAGGCACATAGCCGTGTCCCAACCCATGCTCAAATTAGGGTAGCTACTGACTTGGGTTACACAGCCAGCCACATGCCCGTGTGCTAGGCCATCTGGACAATTTAATTTTAAAAAATAGGTACAGATTTCACACGGCCAAGACATATGCCCGTGTCTCTTCCCGTGTAACTAATTCTAAGCATTTTGTTTCTCAATTTTTAAGATGTAGGGGACACATGGCCAAACCACATGCCCGTGCGCATGACCACGTGTCACACACGGTTGAGACACACGCCTATGTGTTTACCCATGTGAACAAAATAAAGCCATTTCCAAGCATTATTTCTCATCCAAATTTTACCTTGTACCTACATTAGTAGTTGCATACATATATCAACCGATTCATGATGTTAAAACCAAGCCAACACTAACATTATAATTGATATATCATCACATGTATTCAAACTTTCCTTTTGAAAGACATATATGTTTACCATAATTCAATTTACCCTTACCAAGCACACATGTATTAATCATATTATAACCTCAATTATATATTTACTAAATATACCATTACTAGCCATTCTAATGGGTAGATTAAAAGCAACCATTTACATGCCAACATTGGCCAAGTTAGCCTATACATGCCATTATACCAAAACAAGTTTGTTATTTATACCAAAATGAGCTGAAGGATAGTGTGATGATGCTCTGAATGATTCCAACCTTTACGAGCTTCCGAGCACTATAAAACAGATAAAAGAAAGCCGAGTAAGCATTTCAAATGCTTAGTAAATTTGTATAACAAGAATTTAACTTACCAATTACATATATTCAAAATAAGTATACAAACATGCTTTCAAATCATTATGGCCATTTGCCTAAACACATATGATCTCAAGAAACTTGTTAGTCATGTATATCATGTAAACATCAAAAATCAAAGATGAGCTCATCATGTAACAGCTTTCATAGACATGTGCTTTTCATATCATATTTCGATATAACATGTGCATTTCCATAATCAATCATCTTAAGTTCAATTCAACCATGTCAAAACTATTCCCGTTGAGTTTATTGGAAATATCGATGGATACACATGTAGTACACTCAAAGTGTACGAAACTGTAAACCGTCAATTCATATTCAGGGGTACCTGATTAGGGCACATAATCAGGAAGCACTCTCTCGAGCCATATAACAGGATGCTCATGTGATCCATGTAACATGAAGCTTATCCGGGCTATAATAATAAACTCATAAGAGTTTACAACATGAAGCTCATTGAGCTTAACAAGTAACTTCGAAGAGCTATTATTAGGGAGCTCCGGATAGCCATATAATAGGATGTTCAAGCGAGCCATATCAGGAAGCTCAATAAGAGCCTATGTCAGAATGCTCATAAAGAGTCGCGTTTGTGTCCGCAATACATGCAGGATCACAATTGATCATATAATAGGAAGCTCACAAAGAGTTACAGTAGTTTGCAACACATGTAGGATCACTGCCGATTAGGATGCTCATAGGAACCATGTAACAAGAACCTCAAGAAGGCTTATAACAGGATGCTCGTAAGAGTTAGGGTGTGTCCACAACATATGCAGGACCATAACTAATCGGGAAATCGTGTATCCATTGAATTCCATCTATTCAAATGAGACTTATACTTATCGAGCAATACCAGGCATGTAATTAATTTTATACATTAAACATTTACACAATTCACACACATTTAACATTCAATTCCAAACATATTAATATACCTAATCTAGTTACACGAATTTACCTCGATACTTGTTTGTTTTGAGAAGTCTACTAATTCGACACTTTTTATTTTCCTCGAACCAACTCAGTACTAAGTCTTTTAGGATATATATAAATGAATTTAACATTAATTTAATCCATTTCATACTCAATTTAATTCAATTTACGTCCTGAAAAAATTACCATTTTGCCCTTATACTTTCAATAAATGACGATTTCGTCTCTAGGATCGGAAAATGAAATTCATATAATTTAATCATTATTCCAAGCCTAACTAATTTTTACATATAACATTTACAGCACATATATTTCATAAAAATTAGAAATTTTCAATGAATTTTACATCTTTACAATTTAGTCCCTAAATCACAATTTCATGAAAATTCACTTTACAAAAGTTGTTTATCTATTAAAAACCTTTCATTTTCTACCATAAATTTCAAATTTTCAGCATATTCATCCATGAAAAATTTCAATACTTTAATATCTTTCAAATTGATCCCCAAAATAGATAGATTAGGTTATCCCGATCTCAAAAATATAAAAATTACTAAAAATAGGACAAGAATGCTTACCCAATTAGGCTTGCTTATTTTTCTTTCTCTTTCCTAGGGTTTCCATAAAAAATTGGGGAAGATGATGCAATAAGATGATATTAGGTTGTTATCATCTTTATTTATTCCAAATTCCAATTTAGTCCTTTTCTTTTTCTAAATTTCCATGTATGAATTGTAACGCCGAGTACCCGAGACTGTTGCCGGAGTCGAACACGAAGTGTTAACGGACTTAATTCATTACTTAAACAGCTTATACAATTCATTTTAAAATTTCCAGACAAGCTGGCTAACTGCATCACAGTCGCTTTAAGAATCATATCTCGAGTTCCAGAACTCGAAATCTAATTCCGTAAATTTTTCCTGAAACTAGACTCATATATATATATATATATCTATTAATTGTTTTCTATAATTTTTGGTCGGGCCAATTAGTACAGTTTATTAGTTAAAGTCTCCCCTGTTTCAAGGTTCGACTACTCTGACCTCTGTGTATTACGAATCAGATATCTCCCTGTACAGAGCTTCAATGACTATGCAGTTTGTCTCTAATAAAACTAGACTTAATAATGAATCTGTACATATAAAGCATGACTTCTAATTATCTTTTTAAAATTTATGGTGAATTTCCAAAGTCAGAACAGGGGATCCAGAAATCGCTCTGGCCCTGTTTCACAAAAATTTAAACATCTCATAAAATATAGCTCATATACCTTTTTCGCTTCTTCCATATGGAAATAGACTCATCAAGCTTCGATTCCATAACTTATTCATTATTTAATTTCATTTCTACTATTGTTAGTGATTTTTCAAATTCACGTCTGTAACACCCATAATATACACACCTTTATACACAAGTAAAGCATATAAAAAAATTTCAATTAACATAATAAGGTCGAATATTATATACACACGCCTTAGTATATATTATAAGTGAACATCAAATTATACCATGTATAAGTCTTGATTTTTACTTAACATGCACATGGCCAACCTTAACTTAATTAACATCCCATAAAAACATATAGGCGAAACACAAAGTACCTTCACAAGTTTTATATACTTAGATACATTTTTAAAATAACACCAAAAATGATCAGCCATGACAAATGGCATAATAATCAAATAGACTTAGACTATTACTCAACCAAAACCAAATTCGAACCTAAGATTAAAGTCATTTTCAATGCATGAAATACTTACCACAAACATCATCCATTCATAGTACTGATCACTTTAACTAAAACGAATTTAAACCACTATCAAGCATAACTAAATTATCAAGACCAAACTTACTAAACCTTATAACTAAGCACCCATAAGACCAAATCCAAACATAAATAGCAAGCCATATTCGCATGGCTAAAGTATACATATCAAAGTTCAAACAAAAACATAATAACCTATACATGCCGAAATGTTCTCTTAGACCAACTAAGAAGAGGATACCAAAAAGTTGCAAGCTGGTGTGATGACTTCGACGATAGTCCCGAGCACACAAAATGGATCAAAGAAACCTAAATAAGTAACAACACACCAAATGAGTATATAACTCAGTAAGTCATAAGCCTTACATACCGTCCATTAATAAAAGGTCATAAGAGAAAACAAATAATGCAAAATCAATTACTCCAACCATACCGAATTATGCTATAATTTCTTAGAATTTCGGTTCAATCTCATGCCAAGTCCTACAATCAAATCAAATACCAAAACAACCCAATTGATTTAGACCCGATTCCTCAAAGCATGGAACCATGATGCACTAGATAAATTTATACCTACTCAGCACATGTCTCAAGTTCGATATTTTAGTTATTAGTTCTACCACTTCGTTCTTTCATGCACATTTTATATTATCAACCGAATTTGCACACATAGTACTCATCACACTCGCACACATAGTGCCATAGTAAACCGCACACTCAATGCATTGGATTTTCTCTCATGCTTCAACATCCAAATCGGCACACATAGTGCCACTTAATTCCGCACACATAGTGCCATATGTTAACTCATTATGATAAGGCAATTTACTTAATTCAAATAGCGCATATCGTCACATTAATAAATAGGAAAATCACTCCAAAAGAATACTTATAAAAAGGAATTTTTTTTATGATTCACTAGTATTATTTATATACAAACTAATCAACCTTACAAAAATGCTTAAGGACTTACCTTGTGTTGGGTAAAACGGTTCCAACTCGGCTACTCGATGTTCTTTGCTTTGCCCTTGCTTGATTCCCCTTCTTTAATTTCTTGAGCTTAATCAAATAAATTAACTAGTTTAACCGCCTTGCTAAATATTTATATCAAAATATTAATGATTTCATATCATAAGAAACACATGGTAAATTTTTATCTTTCTACCTTATGCTTTTGAGCCATTCGGCTAATAACCATATAATATCACCTTACTATTAATAATCCAATTACACATACATATATATATTTGTATATTAGGCAACCACCCTTACTAATTACTCATTTTAGTCGATTTTATACAATCAAAGGTAATATCACAAATGGGCATACTTATATAGACGAATGTGCAAAAATTAGATTTAACATCACCTATACACTTAATTAGATGGCCGAATAGATATAATATCAATTATAATATCATTTTTAATTCATTTAAACACATTGTTTCCTCTCATGAACACTTGACCGAATTTTTCCTAATCTAGCATAGCTTCACATCTATTTGTAACATCATATAAATCCACATATAACTACATTTCTACCTAAATTTTCTTTCACCTTTCTACTATTTCCATTCACAACATCAAAAGCACCATACTCTTAGCATTTACCTCCCCCTAACCGTATGCCATTTAATTACCTATTTAGGTAGAATGTTAACATATGGGATATAATAAGACATTGGCTACTAACTAGATTTTCACAAAAAATTTAATAAAATTAACATGAATCCTACCTTAATCAACCCCTTAGGATGGCCGAATGTCTTAGAACATTTCTTCCTTCTTTCTCCTAGCTTACGACACTTGAAAAAGAAAGAAGATGAAGACTTTCTCTTGTTTTCTTATTTTATTCATCTTCTTTTTTTTTAATAATTCCTTTCTTTAATTTATTTTGACCATTAACTAATAAAAAGAATTACATTAAAAATTCAACTCAGTGGAAGAATCATCCTTGCTTGGCCGGCCACTACTTGAGTTTTGGGCCATTTGACATGCAAACCCAAGTTTTCTCACCTTGTTGTTATTTGATCCTTACAATTTACCTATCATCTTTTCTAAGTTTCTCAACTAAGTCCTTTCAAGAAAATTCACATTCCTAAGACTAAATTAAAACATTAATTTTTCATACACACACTATTACACATCAAATATATGCAATTAAAATTAAAGTAAATTTTTAAGACTCGGTTTTGTGGTCCCGAAACCACATTCCGACTAGGGTCAAATTAGGTCTGTCACATGAATAATAAAAAATATCTACTATCTTTTCTTAATGGTTTAATTACCGTATAAGGACCTCAAGTTTTGAATCCCATAGTTATTTGATACTTATAGCTACTAGAACTCAACTTTTACATTTTATGCAATTTGATCCTTTCCTAATCAAACATGAAATAGGTAAAATTTTCTTATCAAAATTTTCATACATCTTTCCTATCATGATGCAGACCACGCAAAAATTTTAAAATAAATTTTCTTTTGGACTCGGATTTGTGGTCCCAAAACCACTTTTCCAATTTTACTGAAAACAAGTTGTTACACACATGGCCATGTGCCTCACACAGGTAAGACACACACCTATGTCTCAAGCCGTATAACAATCGAAATACGGACACACGACCATGTCCCAACCCGTGTAACTCTCGAAATACCACCTTTAAAACCTACATGGATACACAAAATTGGCAAAAATCAAATCATTTCCTTAACCCACCTCAAACATGCACCTAAATATCACTTGCACATATGACCAAGGCATCAAAACATGTTCAAACATGCTTAAAATGACCAATTTCAAATAAACAAATTCCATTCTACCAATATGCCATATAGGCACCTCAAACACATACATTCAACATACCTAAACATGTGCATATTGAACCATTTATCAACTAACTTGTTTCCATACCAAAAACATATCATAATTGACACATACCAACCTTACCATATTGGATTCATGCCATATCAAATTAACTTTACCATTTGGACCACTTTTTACATGTATCAAAACCATCTAAATGACACCAATCTAGCCATTACCAAATGGTTCCAACAATCAACATATAAACATACTATCTTTCAATCATGCACATCTATTCAAAACCTTTCCAAAGCATACCATAACTTGACCATGTTGTGGTCAATTCATCACCTACCATATTAGCCATTCAAACATGCATTATGCATTGCCAAAATAACACACCTCAATAAGGCATCAAAAGTACCAAGGTTACACCAACCACAATGACATATACATGCCAAACTCATCAACTAACATGAACCACAAGTCCACCTATACATGCCATTATAACCTTGATCAAAACATCAGAATCTACCAATTTAATCACTGGATAGAGTGATCAGTCTCCGAAAAGCTTCTAAACTGATCAAACTTTCAGTAATAAGAAAATTAAGAGAAAGATAACTACATAAGCAATTAATGCCTAGTAAGCTCGTAGAACATGAAACAGAGCTTATCACTTCGATGCAATAATACATAGATTAACACCAATACTTTAAACCTGGTATAAATCTATTGAACACCATTCAACTCACATTTGAGTATATTTATCAACATCACATACACTTTTTATATATAACATATTGGGATTTATGAGTCGTAATACATACTCATCAACCTTTCCATAAGATTATGAATCATTCTATTTACTTACTTTCCATCCCATTTCAAATTCTTAGCATAAACCTAAACAACATTGTTATTTCACGAATTAGTGTATTTATCCATAATGTAGGTAAATTCTTCCATAGCATAAATGGACTTCTCACATATAAGTACATCATTTATCATATCAAACCTTTTATAACATCATAATACATCCCAATTATGAACTTACAATTTGATTCCCTTTCCTTACCCGTTTTATATGCATAGTACAAACACTAGCAAAAACATCAATCATAACCACAAACTTGGCACAAGCTTAAGCACATCAACAACACATGTTAGTTCATTTAAACATAATTATATGAATTTAACATTGATAACCATTATTCTTGAGCATGATTCAATTGGATTTATCATCCATCATAGCATAACATGCTTTTCATGTATCTCACCATTTCAATGTATTTCATCCATATATGTCTTTGTTCATATTGAACATTTACTATTTCCTTTCTCACTCATCCTATTGAACTGTTTAGAATATCATCGGATACGGGAGATAGCTCACACAAAGTGTGCTAAATGTATAATCATAATCTTTCCTTTCATATACATGGTTGCTCACATGAGCTGTGAAATGGGTCTACTCACACGATTTGTGAAATGGGTCTGCTCACACCAGCTATGAAATGGGCCTACTCACATGAGCTATGGGTCGAAACGTAAGCTACACGATGTTGCTCACACGAGCTGTGGAGTATTCGCAATACATGCTAGACCTCAGCCATCGGTAGGACATTCAAGACCAGCACTCGAAGCATGTAAACCCTAATGACATGTCATTTGTATCTTATGAATTCCAAAGGTTCAAACGAGGCTCGATAATTGTTGAAACGTCTTTGGATTTCTATCGTTTCATTACATTAAATATTTCATAATAACATATATGTATTGAATCATTTACATTGGAATAACACATTAAACATTCAATTTCACCAACATTGAAGTAATTATAGTTCATACGAACTTCCCTTGCTAAATTACAGAAATATGAAAGTACAATGGCTTTTTGGTAATTTTTCCATCTTCCTGGATTTTCCAATCAATCTTGATCTAAATTAATAATTTCATTAAATTTATTAATCTAGACACCAAAATCACTTCATTTTATGTAATTTAGTCCTTTTTGACATTTTTACAAAATTGCCCTCAATTTTTTAGTTTTATTCAATTTAGTCCCTGAGCCAAAAACATGCAAATTAACCATTTTAAATAAAATTTATACCAGCCGTATGTTACTAGCACCCAATACAGCCCAAATTTGGAAAAATTTCACATCTAGTCCTTGTATTTTTACTATTTTAATAATTTAATCCCTAATCATTAAATTCATTAAAGTCACTTAATAAAATACATAAAAATAACAACTAATACCTAAAATTCATCATTTAACATCTAAAATCACGAAGATTCATCAATGGTAACATTCAAAATCGAAGGTACAGGCTAGCTAGACCTAGTTGCAATGATCTTAAAAACATTAAAATTACTAAAAATGGGAAAGAATTACTTACCATGCATGAGGAAACCACTATGGCTTAACCTAGCTTAAAGTTTCCATGGCCATTCAGTTGTTGAAGAAGAAACCAAAATGATGATACTAATTTAGCCTTTTGTGTTCTTTTAATTAATTTAATTATAAGATTACCATTTTGTCCACTTAAAAATCTTCCAAATTCCATGCTTTTAGTTGCCGAAAACCGTCCACTAAATCCTTAAATGGTTTATTACCATTTAAATCCCTTTTTCATTATTCAATAAGCCATTTAATCACTCAAATCAAATACTGACCAATTTTTATATCCTTTACAATTTAGTCCTTTTTAATTAATTAACTATTGAAACATTAAAATTTCTTAACGAAAATTTAATACAACCTTAATAACACTCCATAAATATCTATAAAAATATTTACGGCTTGGTTTATAGAAACGAGGTCTCAATACCTCATGTTCTAAAACCACATGACCTTAAGGTCTTACCACTTGAACTTAATTAATTATTCAAATAGCATAAATTACCATATCAAAAACCTTTTTAAAATCATATTTGACTCATAAGTATTGAATAATAATATTTACGAATTTACTCGTTGGATTTGTGGCCCCGAAACTACTGTTTTTGACACCATTAAAAAACGGGCTGTTACAATATTGTTTAAAATGTGTGACAATTTTAAATCGAAACTAATTAAATAAAAGCATTCTTGACATTATTTTATCATATTAAGTGATGTTAGAGAATGTCACTAACAATGCACCTATACTTTTTCACTTAAATTTGAAATGTTATGGCATTATTGGTGACTGTTCAACCAATGAATGTCAATTACATATATCATTTGGTGATGGAACTATGTCACTAAATACTTATTAAATGATGGTGTTTTACATTATTGCCATTAGTGTTATTATTTTATTATAATAGTTGACGATAGAATATGTCATTGACATTCTTACAATATCACTTTCATCATCTATATATTGAATGTTATTTCATTATTGGTGACGATACATATTATCAATAATGAAATTTTATATGATTATATGATACAACTAGTAGTCATAAAATATTAATTATACGATGACATTATACATTATTGTCATCATATTTTCTATAATACATGGCAAAATATGATACATCACCCATAACCTTTAGTGACACACATAACATGATGAACACCAGGACGACGAAGTTTTCATCACCAAATATAAATAATGACATAAATATAATCTTTTTGATAATATTTTAGACACCGCTAATAAGTAAATTTCTTGTAGTGATGTTAACATTGTAGAAACAACTAGTGATTCCCTCCAAGCATTTCTCTAGCTTCTTAACAAACTCATACTCAATAAACCCATTTACCTTCATTGCAACCAACTCGCCTTTCTCTTTTATATCTACCAAGTTAGTGCCTAAAACCTTCTATTTATGTAAGGGTGGTTTAATACTTTCCAACTGAGTTGGCGCCCGACCGACTTATGGCAGCAACTCCATTAAGAATTTAAATAATAATATAGATAAACTAGGTAAACAAAACTCTAGGTTATATGATAAAAATCAACCCTAGGATTTCCATTGGAGAAAGAGGAATCAAATCAAATCAAATCTTGAACCATGCCATCAACTCCTTCACCTAGAGTTTCTAATAGAGAAGAAAAAAAACAGACATGAAGAGATATGATGCTTGATAGATTTATGCACTAGGTTTATGAAACAATACCAACCCTAGAACATTTCTTTGTTCCCTTTTTTGAAGAAAATAATAAATAGAAAAAAAAACTTACAAGCAATGAAAGAGTAAGAAATAATTTTAGTTATAAAAAATTACTTAAAATGTAAATGGGAACGATTTGGGTTTTTAGCAACAAGCCATTAGTATGTCTTTATTTAGAAATGAACTTTAAGTGTCATTTTCTTTATTTCTAGACTAACGGTCCCGAAGCTATTAAATATAAGTATGAAGGCTTAAAAACACTCCGTCATTGATATTGTTAAATTGGAGGGAACGTTTTTAGTAATCTTCCTCTTAACTATTCACTAAAAGTCCCTTATTTTTGTAGTAAATTAAATTAAACATTCCATGTGCATCACACGAAGATTCAACCAACCAATTAAGCTAAAAAAATTCATAATATTATAAGTTGTATTTAATTATGTTTTCCCTAAAAATGTCTAAATAATTTTAGAAAAATGGAAAAATCTAATAAGGCTTGCCACACAAGTGAAAAGCACGTTTTCCTAGACATATTTTAGCAAAAACACATTTGACAAGGCAAACAATTCCCTTACATAGCAGCATTCATCAAATTTTGGATGCTTGCAAATAAAAAATAAAATACAATCTGACTAATTATTATTATTTGAAAAAATTTATATATACAAAGAAAACAACTTAAACTGGACCAAGCTAGATAGATTTCACTAATTGTATTTCTCAAAGCTCTTTGATTAGATAACTCAACTTCACCTGACCTTTATTAGTGTTAGACACTTTTGTTTATAAACCAATAAATCTTAGCATACCCTCAATTGGAAGTTTTGGTGTAGAAGGATGTAGATTCGAGTATTCTTAAATGTATATTATATTTTGATTTAAGTGTTTAGGAAGGTATATGTAGTAGTAGGAATTACAAAATAAAATTAAACATAATTAGAAGTAAAAACATAAATTGTAAGATTTATCAACAATATCTATAAGGGGGAATATTTGATGCATTGCCAATGTATTAGTTTCATACACTGTTAATGAATAATAATATGATACCTGTAGCACCCCAAAATACGGCCTAGGAGTTTTGGGGTATTTTAGGAATTTTAGCTTTCAAGTGTCAGAATTTTGTGACATGACATATCGATAATGTTTTCAATTATGGTTTTTAGAAAATTGAATCAATTGCTAAAAATGAGTTTTAAATAGCTTTAATTTTGAAAATAGGACTGATTTGCAAAAGAGTCAAAATTAAGAGTTTTTATGAAGAAATTTGACCAAATGCCCAAAAGCAACCTAAAAACCCCCTTGTCCAAATAGTTTTCACTCAACTTCTCCGCCCCCATATTGGTGTTGTCCCTTTGTTTTCCCTTTTACTCTTCCAATCAATTTTTACTTCTAATTCCTAACCCTCTTTTATTTCTATCACCATTCAACCTTAAAACCTCCATTTAAACCAATAAAATCACCCAAAAACTTCATCATCAACATCATCATCTCCAAACATGGGCTTTTCTGGATTTGTGTCAAAGTTAATTTTTCTTCCATCGAAGGTAACCGTTCGACTTTCTATGAGTTTTAAATGATATCTAGTCCCTTAAACTGAATTTGTAGCCATTGAAACACATGTTTTAAATAAAAGTCAGAAATCGGGTCTTTAATGGTGAATTTCGAGTTTATGGATAAAAATATGGTTTCAAAGTATTTTTTAATTATTTTAACATGATTAAAAGGTTTCTAAACTTAATTTGAAGTTTCATTTAAGATTTCTTGAGTTTTAATGAATTTTTAAAAAATAGTCATAAAACATGTAGAAAAAGTGAATACTGTGAATTGAGTATTTTATTATAGTTTAAAGGTTGGGAATTAGTTGTAGGTGAATCATAAGATGAACGATATTGGTTTTAGGCAAAAAGATTTAATACGGGTCGAGATATTCAAATTTAAAGTTTGCTATGTTATAAGTTTTGGTTACATGAGAACTAATTTTGGCTTATGGTTTGTACGGTTGTAATGAGTCCATAACTAATTTTTTGATGTATTGTTGTGTGAATTTGTTGCATTGAAGTTTTGGGTTCGATAGAACCTTCTACGTGTAACACCTCTTACCCATATCCGACGCCGGGACAGGGTTTGAGGCATTACCGGGCTAAAACATTAACATTCACATAAAATCGACCAGACAATTTTGTTCAAATTTAAAACTTTTCAATTTCATGCAAAATGTCCCTTATAAGGGTCTACGAGGCCCAAAACATACATTGAAGGTGATTTAAGATTAACTGAGGACTTTAAAAAACTTTAGGGCAACTTAGAAAAAATTTCCTACTTTGGGAGTCACACGCCTGTGTGGGTAGGCCGTGTGATTACATACGCCCGTGTGGCTTGGGACATGCCCATGTCCTAAGCCCATGTAACTCTCTGACTATGACATCATCATACAATTAGGGTTACACGGTCAAGTCACACACCCGTGTGCTTAGGCCGTGTGGCTAATTAAATTCTTGAAATTAAGTGTAGACTTCACACGGCCTGGGCACACACCCATGTCCTAAGGCCGTGCCTGTCACACGGCTGAGACACATGACCGTGTCTCCACCCGTGTGTTTACTACTGGACATTCTGTTTGCAATAATTAGGGTGTAAGGTGTAACATCTCGAAATAGGGCCTAAATGGAATAGTGGTTGCGAAACCACAAATTTGAGATAGAAAAGTTTATTTCGATTAATTTTTATGATTTACCGAGTGATTAGATGCATTTGTTAGAGTATTGATAATAAATTTTATAGATTGCATGTTTAATTTGCCTATTAGGGCTTATTTCCAGAAGTTGTTGTAACAAGTCGATTTAGGGCCTAAACGGAATGATGGTTTTAGAACCACAAATTTGAAGTCAAAAAATTTATTCCGATTAAGTTTTAAGGTTTATTTATTGATTAAAATATTGTGTAAAAATATCGTTAAGTAATTTTACTGATAAAGTGCTTAATTGGACTTTTAGGACTAAATTGCAAAAGTTGCAAAATATGTGTTCTAATTCATAAGTACTTGATTGAAATGGGGGTTTAAAGAAGAGGTCCTAAAATGATAATTAGACCATTATATTTCTTTTGGACAAAAATGGGCATGAATAGGACAAAATTTTAAAGAAAGGCCTTAGGGGAATTTTAGTCATTTGGTAATTAAAAGAAATAAAAAGGGAAAATAAAGCCAAAATTGACTCATCTTTTTCATGGAGGCCGAAATTAGCATGGGGGAAGTCATGGCTAGGGTTTTCAAGCTTTCCAAGCTCAATAGTAAGTCCGTTCTAGCCCCATTTTTCAAGTTCTTTACGATTTTGGAATCCCGGTAACTTGATTAAGTTATTCTAGCAATAATTTAAGCTAGGGTTCATATTTTGAAAAATAACCATAGGTGAAATGTGTTTATTTTTTCTTTTCTATGGTAGAATATGAAGGCTGAAATTATGTTAAACAACTTTTGCTAAACGGTTTTAAGCAAAAATGAGTAAAACGACTTAATCGGTAAAAGTTGTTATTTTTCATAACTATGTGTTAGAGTGAGAATTTGATGTTGCCATAGAATGAAAAAATTATCATCATGTCATAAAACATAAGAATAAGGGATGAAGTTTAATTCCCGAGCCTAGGGGAAAAAGTGTAAATATGTAAAAGTTTAGGGGCAAAATTGTAATTTTTCTAAAGTTTTAGTTAAGGACTATTTTGAATATTACATTAATTAAATAAGTAAAATACGATATTTTAGATTCCAGAAAATGAGATTTGAATCTAGAATGGGAGAAAAATAAAAAATCGGGAAAATTGGTAAAATGACCGTTTTAGTATCGAGGTAAGTTCATATGTATAATAAGCATTAATTTATGCATGTTTCAATGTAAAATTGATATATTTACTATGATTGCCGAGGTGTTGAAAGTAAGTATAATTATGATGATTTAAATGTTCAATATTAATTCAACATGGAAATGAGAAAGTATGTAAGTTTGTATGTAAATAATACATTATCTTTATTATGTTTTTGTATTTCAGCATATTTTATGTACTGTAGCTAATTTTTGAATCATAATTGACTATTGGAAGTATGGAATCAAGTATTAGAAAGAGAGAGAAATCCCGGTTGAACCTTCAGAAAGATTGGATGATACAGATGGTATGTAGCTAGGTCACATGTATGGTGCGAGTGCACATCATGTGTACAAGAGAGCTACGAGACATTATGATGTAGCTAGGTCGCATGGGTGATACTATGTGTACACCATGTAGACAACAGAGCTACGGGATATATGTAGCTAGGTCGCATGCGTGGTTCCAGGTGAAGGACACCATGTAGACAAGAGAGCTACGAGATAAACTAGCTAGGTCACATGGGTGGTACTAAGTGTTCACCATGTGTACAAGAGAGCCAAAATTATGTGTACAATTGAGCTAGGTCACATGAGTGGTGCTAAGTGAACGCCTTTATGTGTACAAGAGAGCTTCGATTTTAAAGGTGGGCTGTGTGCGATACCATTGCGTATCTGTTATTATTCCAAAGCGTTCAACTAGGAAATTGATTAAATGAAATTGTGTATGACCTTGTGATGATAAGTGTAAGTATATACGTGTGTAACTTATGAGCAATATGCTCGATATGTGATTGGAAATTGGAAAGATTGTTATGGGAAAGTGATGAATACAATTGAAGTGTCAAAGATCAAAATTGACAATAAAACTGTTCTGGATAGTTGCAGTGACGTGAATCTAAAAATTTACCAAAATAGTAGAAATTGAATGAGAGACTGAATGAGATATCAAATTAGAGCTTAATGAGTCTATTTTGATATAACAGAAACAGAGCAAGCAAAGAAATTCTATATTATGAGATATTTAAGTTTTTGAGAGACTGGTTCAGAATGACTACGTGATCCCCTGTTCTGACCTGGAAAAATCATTAAAAATTGTACAAAAATAATTATGGGATATAATTTATATGCTTGAAATCCTTAATGAGTCTAGTTTCAAATGAAATAAATGAGAACATCCTTTGAATTCTTTAAGAGGATAAAATTGATTGGTAGTGAAGAGTGGTCAGAACAGTTGAGCAGTGAAACAGGGGTAACTTCCATCAATAAACTGTACTAATTGGCTAGACCAAAAATTTTGAAAATTTTATAGTAAGAATATATGTGAATCTAGTTTCAAGGAAAATTAACAGTTTGTAATTTTGAGCTCTGTAGCTCCAGAAATAAATAATTTAGTTGCTGGTACTCTGCTAGACAGCTTATTTTGAACCTGTTTATGATTGTAATAGTGAAAGTATGTGTGTTTGTGATGGTAATATTCCGGGAACATATTGTGACTTTGTTTAAAGTATGATAATGTATTGTTTATTAATATTTACATACTTACTTACTAAGCTATAATGCTTACTCCCTTCCTTTCCTTTTTCATATAGTGTCGCAGATGTTAGCTCGAGTTGCAGGTCACCGGAGGTTAAATCACACTATCAAACTATTGATCGATATATAAAGGTTTTAAAGTATTTTAAGTCTTTGGCATGTATGGAGACTCGTTTAATTGTTATTAAGTTACTAGGAATTGGCTTAAAATACTGACCTATGTTATTTGAAGGTCTCTATTGTATAAAGTCATTTAATGTAGATAGTCTTGATTATGTTATTAATTATGAATCGGTTTTTATACGATGATTAGTGATTAAGTCCGGCAATGCCTCGTACCTTGTTTCGGCGTCAAACACGGGTAAGGGGTGTTACGGACACATAGTCTAACCACACATCCCTAGGGAAGACCATGTGTCACACACGGCCTAGACACACGTCTGTGTGTCTACCCATGTGGACAAATTTGAGGCTATATTCTAAGCCATTTGTCACCCTTAAATGCTCATTTACTCATTCGTCTAAGATGACATACAACCTAGTACATTTAGTCACTTAAAGACTCACAAATGTGATTATGCCATGCCTTTGTAATAACAACATGTCACTTATCCAAAACATCATATTTTCATATGGCATTCCACACCAATTTCATATTCATTCATTATGCTAAACCTACTTTTAATTTACCTAATTATACCACAGATTGGGCATACTTGTTAACCATGATTTATTCACTTAGCACATGTGCCATTCATCACATATCTCATCCACAAACAAACACATCAAACATAAAAATATTGCATGCATGTATAATTGATTTAGGGTTACAACCCAAATGATCAACATGGACCATATTACTTGGCCATATACAAAATAAATCAAATATTTCTATAAGCCAACACATTTGACTAGACCAATATGACATATAACAAAAAGGCCAAGTCCCTATACATGCCATACTCAAAATATTGAGACTAACTATACCCCAAATGTCCAATTGATAGTGTGATCGAGCCTCTGACTTTCTTCGATCCCCAAGTTGGCTTGCCAATACTATAGGAAAATGGGAAAAGAGAGGAGAGTAAGCATGAAGCTTAGTAAGTTCACATGCAAATAAATAGCAACAATAATCATAGATATGTATATATATGTATATAAACATTAGTGACATAGCATAGATTTACTTATGTGTTATTCTGAACTCATAGATATAACTCAAATTTGTAAACATAACTTACACATTATCAATCTTAAAAAAAATTCATCACATATTGAGCTCATACATGTGAGTTTATCGTACATACCTATACCAACTCAAATCACAATGTCATATTCCCTCTTCATTGATTTACTTATCAGTTGACTCACAAGTTTACCCATTGATGGAATATTATTAGATACACGAAAGACTCGCACATAGTGATTCAAATGTAGCCACATGCTACCTCATATCACAATCACATATTGCTAGCTCACGAGCTAATCACAGGCTACTCACACAAGCTGACAGTTAGGACGTAACTACTCGGGCTACTCACACAAGCTGACAGGTACCCGCAGCACATGCCAGGCTACCCAGCCACCGATAGGACGTACAAAACCAGGACCCGGATTCACATATCACATTTACACTTATATCCATGAGCTCATATCCACATAGTTCCTAGTGACATGTCACATTGTATCCTAAACTATTCCTAAGGTTTATACGGGATTTTCTCGATATCTCATGTTTGTAGAATTCATTCACAATCTCGTGCTCATAGATTACAACATCATCCACACACTTGACATAATAAGTAATCATATAAACTAATACATTTACAAAATATTAAAAATATGATATATCATTGCAACATTTACACATGAACTTACCTCAGTACAAAATGATAGTAATCGAGCCTAATCGTCGTATACTTTATTCTTCCCTCGATCAAGACCCGTATCACATTTTTCTTGATCTATAATACCAAATTTAACTTATTTCTTAATCTCATTATTCAAATCAATCCATAATTCATGCTTTGGTAAAATTACCTTTTTACCCCTAACTTTTCACTTCTTTTAAAAATGAAATGCATGCATTTTCTTTGTTTCCCAAGCCTATCCAACCCTATACCATGCTCATTTCAGCCGAAATTTTCCTTTATTTCACATTTTTACGACCCACTTTTACACTTTTACAAACAAGTCCCCTTTTTAGGTGTTTTCACTAAAAATCACCTAGTAAAAGATGTTTATCATGCATCTAACATTCATATTCCTCCATTAATCAACAAAATACATGCATGTTACACAAGAGTAAAATTTTATACATGAACCCTAGCTCAAAATATAGCTAGAAATGGGTAGATCATGGTTCAAATACTTTAAAAATACAAAGAACATTAAAAACGGGGCTAGGGAGCACTTACAATCAAGCTTGGAAATGTTGAACAAAACCCTAGCTACGGCTATTGAGAAATTTGGCTAGCACTTGGAGATGATGGACACATTTTTGCTTTGATTTTCCCTTTTTATTCTTTTAATTACCAAATGACCAAAATACCCTTAGGGTCTTTTCTTCAAGTTTTTCCTATGCATGTCATTTTTGTCCAAAATTATAGAAATTGGTCAAATGGATAATTAGGACCCTCTAATTCATAATATAAATAAATTTCATGCTTAAAGCTTCTAGAATGCAAGTTTTGCATCTTATTCAATTTGGTCCTTAAAATTTAATTGGACATTTTATGCATAGAATTTTTTCATGAAACTTTCACACAAGATGCAATCATATCATAGACCTCATGAGAATCATAAAATAATTATTTTTATTTTATATTTATGGTCTCAAAACCACTATTCTAACTAGGCCTTAATTCGGGATGTTACACTACATGTAGAGATAAAGGCTAGTTTGAGCTTTCGAATTTTCAGTAGAAGCATAATTTGTGAGTGTTTGGAATAATTGCTTGTGGACATGATTCAATATGTTATTTTGGAATTTGGTAGTAGCCTAAACCCCTGCACTAAATTTTGAGTGTAAGCTTCTTCATACCTATGTTTATCTTGTGAATTATGTACTTATGTGATGTGAATATGTGAATTGGGATGAGATACTATAGCATGTGATATGTGGATACGAAAACTACTGTGAAAGTGAAAATGTGTACATGTTATGTATATGTTAAATGTTAGTGACTGTGTTTTGCTCATGATGCAAATATGTAGTGATTGTGCACGGAAAACTGGTAAGTGATATGTGTTTGTTTCAGATATTTTGGCCTTTTGATCCTGAAACCATTGGATATAGTTGACTTGCCATAGGATTGTGAGTACTCAGCTATTTCTATAGTGATTTTGGGCATTCAGGCCCGTGGACATATTGGAGGGATAAGGAATGTGATCAAAGCTCCATTCAACGGGACATGTGAAGGGAAATAAGGGGAGTGTTGGCTTTACACTTCACTTTTGGGACATGTTTGAATCCATGAGTCTATGTTTGGTGTGTTGGAGATCCGCGTATCCGATAAGTGATTATAGAGCTCACTTTTATGTTTCATTGCTTAAGTTCCAAATTATTTTAAAATGAACATATGTGTAATGTGATGTATGCTATGTGACCATTGTGCAATTTATCTATAAAAATGTTTTGAATATTGTGATATATGCTTGAACGTTAGATGATTATATGTGTAATAGGATTTATGCTTTTAAGTGAATATGTTATCATGTAAAGAACTAGTAATAATGCACGAGTAAGTATAATATGACACTAGAGTTGAAACTATTGAGGTTATGCTATATGGTTGTTTCATTAATTCTTGATGAATTGTTTGCATTATGGTTATTCTAAGAATTCACTGAGCTTGTTAAGCTCACCCACTCCTTTTAAACATTTGCAGATTATTAGAGAGCCAGTGTGAGCGTTGTGGTTTCCAAGAGGTGATCCAAGCAACTCTTATTATTTTCGTAGGTGTTCTATATTTATTTACATTTTTGGGAATGAGGTAATATGGTAGACATGTTATAGCCATGTTGATTTCTAGACATTTTGTTGGTTTTTGGTTTGATTTATAAGGATTACTTGTTACTGTTGTGCTTTGGTTCATTAACATAATGATGGATTGGCGTTACTTGCATGAACACGATTTTGCAATATTGAAATGCTAATTAGGTTGTTGAATGGTTATTCATCTAAGTAATTGATGTATGAAGTTTAGGAACTAAATTGGAATGGATTAATTACTTATGTATGCTGCATTTTTGTAACCTGGAGCAGAGGTGTCGATATTAGGGCTTTAAAAATGATAACTCTGTATTTTTTGAAAGTCTAGGAAGATATGATAGAGAATCAGTACCAATATCTCGGCCCAAGTATTGATACTCGAGGTAAGTTTATCGATACCTTGTAAAAGGTACCAATAGTTTTCAACATTTTAAAATTGACAAGTAACCGAACATTAGTTTGGTATCGATTTTCATGGTGGTATCGATACCAATTAAGGAAAATATCAATACCATAGGGGCAGTATTGATACCTATACAACATTTTTGGGAAAATTTGCTAAGTGGTTCCAATGCTCGAGTTATGTAACATCCCGAATTAGGGCTTAGTTAGAATAGGGGTTTCGGGACCACAAATATGACATTAAACTAATTATTTTATGATCATTATGAGGTCTAGGATATGAAAATAATCATGTGTTAAAGCTTCATGAAGAAATTCTACGTGTAAGGTGTCCAATTGGAAATTAGGGACCAAATTGAATAAATTGAAAAACTTAGATTCTAGAAGAAATTTGTATGAAATTGCTTTGGAATATTAATTAGAGGTCCTTAAAGAGTAATTTTCCAAATTTTTAAGTTGTTGGACAAAAATGGGCATGCATGGAAAATTTTGGAAGTTTAGTAAGGAAGGGCATTTTGGTCATTTGGTAATAAACTAAATGAAAAGGGAAATTTCAAGCTAAAATCAACTCATTTTCTTCTCCATGCTGCAGAAATTCTAAGGGTCTCCATAGCTAGGGTTTTCAACATTTTCAAGCTCAATAGTAAGTACTCCCTAACCCCGTTTTTAACGTTCTTCATATTTTTGAGATCCTCGTAACATGCTCTCTCTATTTCTAACCATATTTCAAGCTAGGGTTCATCTTAAAAAATTTACCCATGCATGAGATGTTTGTGTTTTGATGATTTATAGAGGAATACGAGAGTTTAAAGGATAGTAAACAACTTTTACTAAGTAGTTTTTCATGGAAAAGGCTTAAGGGACCATTTTGTGAAAGTTGTGAAAATGGGTAGAAAAATGTGAAATGAAAGAAAATGTGGGTTGCTTTAGGCAAGAAAAATATTCGGCTAGGTTTGGTAACTTAGAAATTTCATGTATTTTATTATACGAGCCTTAGGAATAAATTGTAAAAATGTGAAAAGTTAGAGGCAAAGTGGTCATTTTTCCCGAGGGTGAGTTTTAAATCCTAAAGTGAAAAATGTGATGTATTAATAGTCAAATTTTATTGGTATAGACCTCGAGGAACCAATTTTGGAGGTCGACCGTGGAAAATGAAAGGTTTCAGAATAACTGAAATACGAAATCGAAGCAATTACTAGGCAAGTTTGTGTAACCCGAAGTAAACTCTTAATATACTTAAATATGCATGTTCTTGAATGTATGAAAATTTAGATATTCATTACATGATAATTCATGAAATGTGCTTGTGTAAATGAAAGATGATGAATGTCCCGGTTGAAATAAAAAGGGGAACTCCGATGGATAAATTATGGCTTACATGACATGAGATCCTGCATGTGTTGCAGAAAAGGATTTAGCCCAGACGGGTAATCTGATGATCTAAAAATAGAAAGGATCTAGCCCAGACGGGTGTTCCTTTAGTGGTCGAACCTCCCGAAGAATATGGTAAATTAAGGATTTAGCCCAAAATTTAGCCTGGACTGGCAAATCAAATCTGAGCTTATGAGAGCAATCTTGGATTGGTAATCTTGACATTGCTCTATAAGTTACTACTATGGGGGATTTAGCCTGGACTGGTAATCTCGCCGTAAGATATAAGGTTCATGGGAGTATGTACTCAAGATGATCACTTGTATGAGTTGATGGTAAATGGCTATCCATCGAGATTTTTGAGAAAGTTCAATGGGATTAACATGAGAAATAAAGAATGGAAATATTGAATTGATGAGCTCATCTAAGACTAATGACATGATGTATTGTTATGAGACTAACTCAATGATTGAGTGCATGTGATGGGGAAACTATTTCATGCTTGTTGGAATTATTGCAACCCGAGCTGAGAAAGGAATTCGTGGTCTTTAATGATGCGTCCTTAAATGGACTAGGGTGTGTGCTTATGCAAGAGGGCAAAGTAATAACATATGCTTCGAGAAAACTAAAGCCGCATGAGAAAAATAATCCTACACACGACTTAGAGCTAGCTGCCATTGTATTTGCCTTGAAGATTTGGAGGCACCATTTGTATGGCGAAACCTACCGTATATTCACAGATCACAAGAGTTTGAAATATTTGATGACTCAAAAAGAATTGATTCTGAGACAACATAGATGGTTAGAGTTCATTAAGGATTATGAACTAACCATTGACTACCACCCGGGAAAGGCAAATGTGGTAGCAGATGCACTAAGCAGAAAATCCTTGTTTACTTTGAGAGCCTTGAATATGTAGTTGGCCTTGTTTGATGATAGAGCCAGACCAATGTTTCTATAAGAAATATGTGCAGCTCAGATCAATGATAGTGATTTACAAGCTAAGAGAACTCAATCCGAGACAGGCACCGAATCAGATTTTTTGATTTGTCCCAATGGTTACTTGATGTTCAGAGAAAGGATTTGTGTACTGAAAGACAATGAGCTTATTCGAAAAATTTTGCAGGAGGTGCATGACAGCCGTTTATCTATTCATCCGGGAAGTACCAAGATGTACAATGATTTGAAGAAAATGTACTGGTGGAATGGCATGAAAAGAGACATCTTCGAATTTGTATCGAAATGCTTCATATGTCAACAAGTCAAGGCTGAACGCCAAGTACCTTCAGGTTTATTACAGCCCGTGATGGTTCCCGAATGGAAATGGGACAGGATTAGTATGGATTTTGTGACAGGATTGTCATTAACACCAAAGAAGAAAGATGCCATTCGGGTTATAGTTGATAGACTAACGAAGTCAACTCATTTTATTCCTGTACGAACAGATTTCTCTCTTGACAGATTGGCCGACTTGTACTTATCCGAGATTGTGAGATTACACGGGGTACCGTTATTGATTATTTCAGACATGGACCCAAGATTCACTTTAGGATTTTGGAAGAAGCTGCAAGAAGCCTTGGATACAAAGTTGAGTTTTAGTACAGCATTCCACCCACAGACAGATGGTAAGTCTAAACGGACGATTCAGACTCTCGAGGACATGTTAAGGTGTTGTGTCCTTGAACTTCAAGGCAGTTGGGAAAAATACTTACCACTGGTGGAATTTTCCTACAACAACAGTTTCCAGATGAGTTTAAAAATGGAAGTTTATGAGGCATTGTATGGTTGAAAGTGTCAGACGCCATTGTACTAGACAAAACTCAAAGAGCACCAGATTCATGGAGTTGATTTGATTAAGGAAATTGAAGAAAAGGTTAAAGTGATACGTGATTGTTTGAAAGCGGCATCGGATAGGAAAAAGTCATATGCTGATTTGAAAAGAAAAAAGATTGAATTTCAAGTTAGAGACAACGTGTTCTTGAAAGTATCCCCATGGAAAAATGTCTTGAGATTTGGTCGATAAGGCAAACTGAGTCCAAGGTTTGTTGGACCTACGAGATTATTGAGAGAGTTGGATTGTGAGTCCAAGGTTTATTGGGCCCTACGAGATTATTGAGAGAGTTGGACAGTTAGCCTACCGTTTAGCATTGCCACCCGAATTGGAAAAGATTCATGATGTATTCCATGTATCCATGTTGCGATGATATCGATCAAACCCCTCTCATGTGATTTCACCTACAGAAGTTGAAATTAGATTAGACATGACTTATGGTGAAGAAACAGTCAAGACTATGGCTCGAGAAGTCAAATAATTGAGGAATAAGAATATAGCCTTGGTGAAAGTCTTATGGCATAGACACGGAGTAGAAGAGGCCACATGGGAACCTGAAAAAACAATGAGAAGTCAAATCTGAACCCGTTTACTGGTTAGACTTTCAAGGATGAAAGCTCATAAGGGGAGAGAAATGTAAAATCCCGAATTAGGGCTTAGTCAGAATAGTGGTTCTGGGACCACAAATCCAACATTAAAATAATTATTTTATGATCATTATGAGGTCTAGGATATGAAAATAAGCATGTGTTCAAGTTTCATGAAGAAATTCTATGTGTAAGGTGCCCAATTGGAAATTAGATGTCAAATTGAATAAATTGCAAAACTTGGATTCTAGAAGCAATTTGTGTGAAATTGCTTTGGAATATTAATTAGAGTTCCTTAAAGAGTAATTTTCCCAATTTCTAAGTTTCTTGAACAAAAATGGGCATGCATGGAAAATTTTGGAAGTTTAGTAAGGAAGGGCATTTTGGTCAGTTGGTAATAAACTAAATAAAAAGGGAAAATTCAAGCTAAAATCAGCTCATTTTCTTCACCATGCTGCCATAATTCTAAGGGTCTCCATAGCTAAGGTTTTTAACATTTTCAAGCTTAATAGTAAGTGCTCCCTAGCCCCGTTTTTAATGTTTTTCGTATTTTTGATATCCTCATAACATGCTCTCTCTATTTCTATCCATATTTCAAGCTAGGGTTCATGTTCAAAAATTTACCCATGCATGAGATATTTGTGTTTTGATGATTTATGGAGGAATATGAGAGTTTAAAGGATAGTAAACAACTTTCACTATTTCTATCCATATTTCAAGTAGTTTTTCATGGAAATGGCTTAAGGGACCATTTTGTGAAAGTTGTGAAAATGGGTAGAAAAATGTGAAATGAAAGAAAATGTGGGCTGCTTTAGGCAAGAAAAATATTTGGCTAGGCTTGGGTAGCTTATAAATTTCATGTATTTCATTATACGATCCTTAGAACTAAATTGTAAAAGTGTGAAAGGTTAGGGGCAAATTGATCATTTTTCCCGGGGGTGAGTTTTAAATCCTAAAGTGAAAAATATGATGTATTAATAGTCAAATTTTATTGACATAAACCCCGAGGAACCAATTCCGGAGGTCAACCATGGAAAACGAAAGGTTTCAGAATAATCGAAATATGTAACTGAAGCAATTACCAGGTAGGTTCGTATAACCCAAAGTAAACTCTTAATATAATTAAATATGCATGTTCTTGAATTTATGAAAATTTAGATATTCATTGCATGATAATTCATGAAATGTGCTTGTGTAAATGAAAAATGATGAATGTCCTGGTCGAAATAGAAAAGGGAAGTCTGATGGATAAATTATGACTTACATGACATAAGATCCTGCATGTGTTGTAGAAAAGGATTTAGCCCAGACAGGTAATCCGATGATCTGAAAATAGAAAGGATCTTGCCCGGATGGGTGTTTCTTGAGTGATCGAGCCTCTCGAAGAGTAATGGTGCATTAAGGATTTAGCCTGGACGGGTAATCTGATTGAGTACTAAATTTAGCTTGGACTGGCAAATTAGATCCGAGCTTATGGGAGCAATTGTTGTTGAAAGGGATTTAGCCTAGACTGGTAATCCCACTGTAAGATATAAGGTCATGGGAGTGCGTACTCTAGATGGTCACTTGTATGACTTAATGGTAAATGGCTATCCATCGAGATTTTCAAGAAAGTTCAACGGGATTAACATGAGAAATAAAGAATGAAAATATTGAATTGATAAGCTCATCTAAGACTAATGACATGATGTATTGTTATGAGAGTAACTTGATGATTGAGTGCATGTGATAGGGAAATTATTTCATTTTTGTTTGAATTATTGCCTAAATTTGCTTGTATGCTAATTAACCAGTAAGTTTACTTTCCAGTTATTCGGACTTACTAGTCATATAAATGCTTACCCCATTCTTTTTTCCCTGTCTTACACAGCTCGTGGACTTGTGAAGATTGGAAGACGGTTAGAGAATCGATACACTATCAACTTGTCCTGCTTTGGTATATAGATACTTTCATTTTGTTAAATGGCATGTATATGATTTTTGGTTATTTTGTTATACGTGTCATTTAGCTAGCCAATGTAAGGGCCTAAGTGGTATACTTATTCTTTTGTGTATGGCCATGAGATATGGCTCATATTGATGTAGGTAGTAAACCTACTAATAATGTATGTCTATGATTAAATGTTTCTTGAGATATGATGATGAGGTTTATCTTGAATGGATGATTGAAATGGAACCGAATAATTTGAGAGTGGACATAGCATATAATGGTATATGGTTATAATATGGCCTAAGTGTAAAATGTAAAATGTGTTATGTTAATCCCTAATATGAAAAGGATAATTTAGCATGTACTAAACTGAAGATATGAGGTTAACATGAAATGAGTTACATCAAGGTTATTTTAAAGTATAATTAGGTCATGTTAAATTCCATTGAAGTCTATAAGTGTGTATGGATGGTAGAGGGTGACCAAAAGCTTGCAAAATATCCTTAAAAAGGTCCACACAGGTAGACACACGGGCGTGTTGCCTGGCTGTGTGTCCCCTGCACCTAAAATTTTAGGTTAGTTTGCATGGTAGTAAACACACCCGTAGAGACACGACCATGTGTCTCAACCGTGTGGAGGACACGGCCTAGCACACGGGCGTGTGCCTCAAAATGAATGATGACGCCATAAGCAGGATGTCTGGGTTTTTGAACACGAACGATGACACAGGCGTGTCTAGGCAGTGTGAGGGACATGGGCCAAGGACACAGGCGTGTGCTTGGCCGTGTGAAAATCCCTGTAAGTTTGAAATGATAAATAAATCCATATAATTCTATACAGGGGGGACACATGGGCACGTCCCTAAGCACACAGACGTGTGCTTTGCCTCCACACGGGCATGTGAGGCATAACCCTAGTAATTTTTCTAAAATTTTCTATAATTCTCAATTTAGTCCCAGATCGCTTTTAATGTATGTTTTGGACCTTGTAAGTCCATAACCGAAACACTATGATGTTGTTTGGTTGGTTTTAAATTAGAATGAAATTTTATAACTTGTATTTTTCAAAAGTGTCTGAGTATGTATCTAGTAACGCCTCGTACCTTGTCCCGTTCTCGTGTACGGGTAAGGGGTGTTACATTTAATGGTATCAGAGCTACGGTTTAGTCGATTCTCAAACTAACTTACCATGTTTTGAGTATAGCTATACATGCCATTATACAAGTTATGATACTGTGACATCTCCTAATCATTTCTAATTGTATTTGAATATAGTAAATGTCTTCCAATTAAGCCCAAGATGAGTCCGAAGGAGTCGACAGCCATGCTCCCCATTCCGTACGAGCTATCTCTAGCAGTAGTTGAAGGCCTATGTCTGAAGGCCGGAAAGAGGCAAGAGCTGACTTCTTCAAGATGATGGATGAATGGTTTGGGGATTATTTAAGAAACCGCCCATACCATAACCCCCTCCACCCCTTGCTCGGCCTGAGGGAGAAGTGCCACAGGGTATGGCACTTGCAAGAATTGGTAAAGCCCCAGTGGGCAAACTTAGAAAATATGAAGCTGAAGATTAGAGCTAAGGTTAATGATGATGCTGAACGAGCTGAGTTTTGGCTTGAGAATACTATGTGAGTTTTGGATAAATTGTCATGTAAACTCGAAGAATGCTTAAAGTGTACTGTATCTCTTCTGAAAGATATAAAATATCATTGGTGGAAGACGGTATCCTCAGTGGTACCGAAGGAAGACATTACATGGGAGTTCTTCCAAGCTAATTTTAAAAAGAAATACATCAGTCAAAGATTTTTAGACTCGAAGCGAAAGGAGTTAATGGAACTCAAACAAGGAAATAAGACTGTGTCAGAGTACGAAAGCGAATTTGTGAGGTTAAGTCAGTATGTAACGGAGTGGGTCCAATCAGAGAGAGAAATGTGTAAGTGCTTCGAGGAAGACTTGAATGAAAAAATTAAATTACTAATCGGAATCCTTGAGATAAGAGAATTTTCCACATCAGCTGACCGGGCCAAGAAGGCCGAAGAGCTAAATAATGAAAGAAAGCAAGCTAAGAAAGAAGCTCAAGTGTCGAGTAAGAGGTCTAGCGGCAGAGCACACTCCTTCCCTACCAAAAAATCGTGAAGTTTCCAAGAACGTTCCACTTCATCAGTAGGATATTCGGGTTGTAACACCCCTAACCCGTATCCAACACTGGGACAGGGCTCGAGGCATTATCGGAACTTTACTCTTTCAGTGTACTAAATTGGTCACAAAATTTCATTTAAATTTAAAAATTTTCAATCATGAACATCTCGTCTCTTGTATAGGACTTCGAGACCTACAACATATCGGAAGGTAATGCGAGACAAATACGGGCACGTTCGATTAACCTTGGGCTTCTCAAAAAATTTTCACACACGCCCGTGTAGATTGGGCCGTGTGGACTCACACACCCATGTATCTTGAGGCACGCCCATGCCCGTCAACCATGGGAAACACTAACTTATCAACATGGCCATGGAAACACGCCCGTGCTGCCTGCCCATGGACGAAACTGTCATTTTAACACTGCCATGATGCACGCCCATGTGGCCTACCCGTGTACAACTTTGAGCTAAAATTTTAAGTGCAGAGGACGCACGACCATAGCACATGCCCATGGGAGAGAACCTTGTGTCGCACACGCCTGTGTGTCCAACCATGTGGACTTTATTAGGCTATTTTCAAAGCCTTTAGTCACCTTTTTCTACCACTTGTGTTTAGTGGTTAACAAGTTTGAGAGAAAACATGATTTTACACTTATAAATAACCTTAATGAAAATAGTTGTATGGAAACCTCATATCATAGGTTTCATACATAAATGGTTATTTCCTCTTTAGTATCATGGGTTCCGGTGTTACATTCATCCATCCGAAATTGGCTCATTCATGTGACTTATTGCCAATTGATAGCAACCCATCATTAGTAATTAAAACCATGCATAAAATCGTAGGTTATAGCCTACTTAAATTAAGCCAATTTTCATGGCCATATAAAAAGAGATAAACATATTTCTGCATGCCTTTACTTGGAAAATCAAATGACACATATAATAAAATACTCAAAAGTACTATACATTGCATTTAATAAAATAAACAGAGTCTTTCTACCAAAGCTTGTTTAATTGATAGTGTGTTGACTCTCTGATTGTTCTCCAATCCTTTCGAGTTCTCGCACTCTGTGAGACAGGGAAAAAGAGAGGGGCAAGCATTTACATGCTCAGTAAGCTCGAATAACTAGAAAGTAAACTTACCGAGTAATTAGCATACATCCATATCTAAATCATGAAATCATCCATTATGAAAGGATTTCCTATCACATGCACTCAATCAATGAGTTAGTCACATAACAAAGCATGATGTAATTTATATAGATGAGCTCATCATTCATCATCTTGTTAACATACATCATATTATCCCGTTGAGTTTTTAGGAAATCTCGATGGAGTACCCATTATCCGTCAATTCTTATGAATGATCAGTTCACATATATGCACTCCCATGAACCTCACATCCCATGATAGGATTAACAGTCCAGGCTAAATCCTCCATATCATGAACTCGTAAGGTGATGTCGGGGTTACTAGTCCAGGCTAAATCCCTTATAGCGACAAATACCTTTAATTAGTTCGGATCTGAATTACCAGTCCAGGCTAAATTCAAACTCTAATCGGATTACCCATCCGGGCTAAATCCATAATGCACACATATTTTTTTGGAGGCTTGATCATTCAAGGAAAACCCGCCTGGGCTAGATTCCTCTCTATATTTGAGATCACGAATTACCCGTCCGAGCTAACTCCTTATTGCAACACATGCAGGTTCTCAGTTCACATGTAAAACATGGTTTATCCATCGAATTCCCTTTTTAACCTCAACAGAGACAGCTATCAACAAGTCATTACCAAAGGTGCATTTTCATGCATTTTCATAACATCAATAAATGCAAATATCATGCATTCATAAATCATACAATTATGTATATTAGGGGTTTACTTTAAGTTATCCGAACTTACCTGGTATTCTTTTTGGGATTGTGTTTCGGTTATTCCGAAACCTTGCGTTTACCATGGTTAACCTTTGGAATTTGTTCCTCGGGGTCTATAACAACAAAATTAACTCACTAATACACTACATTATGCATTTAAAGTTTAAAATCTACCCCTGGTCCAAATGACCGTTTTACCCCAAACCTTTCACATTTTTATGATTTAGTCCTTAGGCTCGGATAATGAAACACATGCACTTTCTATCTTACCCAAGCCTAGCTGAACACTCTTCCTTCCTATGGTAGCCCACACTATCCATTATTTTCTCATTTCTACCACATTTACATCTTTTGCAAAATGGTCCTTATAAGGGTTTCTCATGAAAATCAACTAGAAAAAGATGTTCAACACACATTAATCTTTCATATTCCTCCATAGTCCATCAAAACACAATCAAATCATGCATGGGTAAATTTTTAAACATGAACCCTAGCATGAAATCTGGGTAGAAATGGAGAGATCAAGCTACCGGGATTTCAAAATACAAAGAACATGAAAAATAGGGGCTCGGGAGCACTTACTATTGAGCTTGAAAATTGAAGAAATCCTAGGTATGGTGTCCTCCAAATTTAGGTAGCTATGAGAAGAAGATGAGCATATTTTTACTCCATTTTTCTCTTTTTATTTCATTAAAATGCTTAATGACCAAAATGCCCTTATGCCCTTTCTTTAAAATTTCATCCATGCAAGCCCATTTTTGTCCAAAAATTTAGAATTTGGGCAAATTGCTCTCCAAGACCTTCTAATTCATAATCTAAAGCAGTTTCATACAAATTGCTTCTAGAAACCAAGTTTTGCAATTTATTCAATTTAGTCCCTAATTTCTAATTGGACATCTTATACTTAGAATTTCTTTATGAAACTTTAAAAAATGCATATACTCATATTCTAGGCCTCATAATAACCATAAAATAAATATTTTGATGACGGATTTGTGGTCCCGAAACCACTATTCTGACTAGGCCCTATTTCGGGATGTTACATTTCTCCCCCCTTAGGGACTTTCGTCCTCGAAAGTCTTACCAGAAAACAAATTCGGATATTGGTTTCTCATGGTTTCTTCCAGCTCCCATGTAGCTTATCCAACACCATGTCGATGCCATAAAATTTTACAAGAGCCACATCTTTATTTCTCAACGGTTTAAGTTCGCAAGCCAATATCTTAACCGGTTCCTCTCCATAGGTCATGTCCAGTCGAATTTCAATCTCAGTCGGTGAAATTAAATGAGAGGGGTCTGATCGGTATCTCCTTAACATGGATACATGGAGCACATCATGAATCTTTTCCAGTTCGGGTCGCAACACCAAACGATAGGCTAACGGTCCAATTCTTTCGGTAATCTCGTACGGTCCGATAAATCATGGACTCAATTTACCTTTTCGACCAAATCTCAATACCTTTTTCCATGGAGATATCCCCAGCTTGGAATTTAATTTCCTTTCTTTTTAGATTAGCAAAAGACTTTTGCCTATCTGATGTCGCTTTTAGACAATCCCATATCACTTTAACTTTTTCTTCGGTTTCTTTAATTAGATCAACCCCATGAATCTGATTTTCCTTGAGTTCTGTCCAGTACAATGGAATTCAAGACTTCCTACCATACAAGGCTTCATAAGGTGCCATCCTTAAACTTATTTGGAAACTATTATTGTAGGCAAATTCTACCAATGGCAGGTATTTTTCCCAACTACCCTGAAATTCAAAGATGCAACATGGAAACATGTCCTCGAGAATCTAAATCATCCGCTCAGACTGACCATTGGTCTGAGGGTGAAAACTTGTACTAAAGCTCAACTTTGTACCCAAGGCTTCTTGTAACTTCTTCTAGAATCTCGAAGTGAACCTCGGGTCCCTGTCCGAAATAATCGACAGTGGTACTCCATGCAATCTTACTATCTCAGAAATGTACAAATTGCCCAATCTATCAAGGGAATAATCCGTTCTTACCGGGATGAAATTAGCTGACTTTGTCAACTTGTCCACTATGACCCATATGGCATCTTTCTTTTTCAGAGTCTTAGGTATTCTTGTCACGAAGTCCACGGTAATTCTATCCCACTTCCATTCGGAGACCATTACAGGTTGTAACATACCTGAAGGCACTTGATGTTCAGCTTTAACTTGCTGACATACTAGGCATTTCGATACAAATTTAGAAACATCTCTTTTCATGCCGTTCCACCAGTACATCTTCTTTAAATCGTTGTACATCTTGGTACTTCCCGGGTGAACAGACAAACGACTGTTATGTACTTCTTGCAAAATCTTCTGAATAAGTTCATTGTCTTTGGGTACACAAACCCTATCTTTGAACATCAAACATCCATCAGGACTAATTCAAAAATCAGACTCAATCCCAGACTCACATGGAGCCCTTTTGGCTTACAAGTCATCATCATTTAACTGACCATCATGAATTTTCTGCAAAAATGTCGGCCTAGCCTCCAGGTCGGCCAAAATTGAACCATCATCAAGCAAGGTCAAACGAGCATCCATAGCTCTCAAGACATACAAGGATTTTCTACTCAGTGCATCGGCGACCACATTCACCTTTCCCAAGTGATAGATGATAACCAAATCATAATCCTTAATTAATTCTAACCATCTTCGTTGTCTCAAATTTAATTCTTTCTGAGTCATCAAGTATTTCAAACTCTTATGGTCTGTAAATATAGGGCAAGTCTCGTCATATAAATAATGCCTCCAAATTTTTAAGGCGAAAATAATAGCAGCAAGCTCTAGGTCGTGGGTTGGATAATTCTTCTCGTGAGGCTTCATTTGCTATGAAGCATAGGCTATCACCTTGCCATCTTGCATAAGCACACACTCCAATCCATTTAAGGATGCATCACTATAGACCACAAATTCTTTTCCCGGTTCAGGTAGCACTAAAACAGGAGCTTCGGTTAGCAATGTCTTTAACTTCTCAAAACTTTGCTGACACTTCTTTGTCCATTCAAAATTAACGTATTTCTGTAACAACTTCGTCATCGGAGTCGCTATTATGGAAAATCCTTTTACAAACCTTTTATAGTAACCGGCTAAGCCCAAAAAGCTTCTAACCTCGGTTACATTCTTAGGCAATTTCTAATCAAGTGATTCATAACAAGTAATAAATATTTATAATGAAGATCAAACCTAGACTAAATTATCGCGATGTAGGCAAGTGTACCTATCGAACAGTAGTATAGTTTTAGCAAGACCGGATTGTCGAACCCAAAGGAACTAAAAGTACTAGTAATGACTGTCTTTTTATTATCTAGCCTAAGAATAATGGGGCTTTGTTTTAATTAACTAATTATCTAAACTAAGAACGCACAGAGAAAAGAATTGGGGAATTGTTTTTGGGAAAATCGATTGACTTGAGACAATACCTAAGGAAATATCCACCTAGACTTTACTTGTTATTCTGGCTCCGAATCGGACGATTTATTCATTCAACTTGTTCCGTAGAGATCCCTAAGTTATGTTATTATCCCTATTCAAGACTAATAACGTCTAATCCCTAGATTGAATAACCGAGACTTTTCTCTAATTAACACTCTCGGGTTGTATTACTCGATCTATGGGTCCCCTTATTAGGTTTCACCCTAATCCGATAAAATCTTGTCACCCTATTTCTAGGCGCGCAAACAACTCCACTTAATTATGACAAAAGTACTCTTAGATAGGGTCTATTCCTAAATAAGAGCATGTCTTGAATCAGTATCCTGGGATATCAAAACAAGATTAAGAACACATAATTAAGAACAAGTTAAATATTTATCATACGATACAGAAAATAATAACAAGATTCGTCTTAGGTTTCATTCCCCTTAGGTATTTAGGGGATTTAGTTCATAACTAAATAAGAAAACATCTCAGAAGAATAAAGAATACAAAACATAAAGAAAACCCAAAAGTCCTGAAGGGAAATTGAGGAGAGATCTTCAGTCTTGATGATGAATCTGGCTATTGAGAAGGATCAATCGGCTTCATTGGGGTAATTCCTTACCCCCTATTCTTTGTCTCCCATTTTTCTCCTTTTCTAGGGTGTATTTATAGGCTTTGGAATGCCTAAAAGCCCTCAAAAGTGGCATTTTCTGAATTGGACTTAACTTGGGCTCGCCAAGGACATGCCCGTGTGCGTCGTGCTCCAATTCTGCCAGATTGACACTGCCGTGTGGTTTGCCCATGTGAGGAGGTCCAGGCTATGTTGATTTCATACTTTGGCCCATTTTCTCCATTTTTGGCCCGTTTCTCATTCCTTTCGCTCTCCTATGCTCTCCTAAGTGTAAAATATGAAATTAAAGCATTAGGAGCATCAAATTCACCAATTCTAATGGAAAATCATCCATAAAATGCGTTAAACATGGGGGGAAAATATGTATAAATTATGGTTTATCAATTTCCATTCAACAATTGTAGAAATTTTACTTGGATCAACTCGGATGCCTTCACCTGAAACTATATGACCCAAAAATCCAACTTCCCGGAGCCAAAACTCACTCTTTCTAAACTTAACATACAGTTGCTTTTCCCGCAAGGCCTGCAACACAATTCTCAGATGCTTCGCATGCTCTGTCTCATCCTTAGAGTAGATCAAAATGTCGTCAATAAACACAATGAAAAACTTATCCAGATATGGCTGAAAGATCCTATTCATTAGATCCACAAACACGGCCGGTGCATTCGTCAGCCCAAACAGCATGATAAGAAATTCATAATGGCCATACCTCATTCTGAAAGCTGTCTTGGGTACATCCTAGTCTTTAACTCGCAGTTGATAATAACCAGACCTCAAGTCTATCTTGGAGAATACAGTGCCTCCTCTCAACTAGTCAAACAAATCATCGATCCTTGGAAAAGGATACTTATTCTTAATAGTCACCTTGTTCAGTTACCGATAATCGATAGATAACCTCATCGAACCATCTTTCTGCTTTACAAACAACACGGGGGCACCCCAAGGTGAAAAACTTGGCCTAGCGAATCTTTTGTCCGTCAGCTCTTGCAACTGTGCTTTTAACTCCTTCAGCTCAGTAGGTGTCATTCTGTATGGGGCAATGGAAATAGGAGTCATCCCTAGCACCAATTCCATACCAAACTCTATCTCCCTTTCAGGAGGTAATCTGTGTAACTCCTCTAAAAACACATCTTGGTACTCACATACTATCGGCACGGACTCAATCTTCAACTCTATTTCCTTAGTGTTCAGTACAAATGCAAGGTAGGCTTCATATCCTTTTCCCATATATCTCTGGGCAACCATTGTCGTGATTACAACCGGCGGCAAACCCAATTCTCCTGATTCGACCCGTAGAATCTTACCATCCGGACATTTCAACTTAATATACTTACTACCACAATTTACAATTACATCATGAAGGGCTAACCAATCCATACTAAGTATTACATCAAATTCATCAAATGGTAACAACATAAGGTTAGCCAGGAAACAACAACCTTGAATCGTCAAAGGATAATTCCTACAGACTTTATCAACTAGAACCGACTTGCCTAGTGGGTTCGACACTCTAATAATGAATTTCGTAGGTTTCACAGATATGTTCATACTAGACACCAATATCATGCAGATATATGAATGCGTTGACCCCAGGTCAATTAAAGCAACAACACTTGTATTAAAAAGAGAGAAAGTACCCGTAATAACATCAGTAGCAGAGGCTTCCTCTCAAGCATGTATCGCATACTTTCTTGTCGGGGCTCAAACTTCTGATTTTACAGCATCTTTAGGTACGACTCGACTGCCACTAGCACTCCCAGGGTATCTCGGAGGCCTACCTCGAGGAACGAAAGCATTCGACTTCAGAGCTAATTCCTCATCTTTTTTCATCTTGTTCTGGGCAGTCTTTGAGAAAATGATCAAGAGAACCACATCTGAAACATGCGCTGCTTTTCATTCGGCACTCTCGGAAGTGAAATTTGTTGCAGCTCTTACACTTCAATTTTTGATCATCTACACTCCCCACCCTAGTCACCATCGGGGAGGAAGACTTTTGACCTTGTCGCTTAGAGCTTCTTGATCTACCCGAGTATCCCACTGACGAAGTGGAGCGTTCATACATGCTCCAGGCTTTCTTCGTGGAGAACGAGAGTGTTTTATCGCTAGACCTCTTGCTCACAACTCGAGCCTCTCTTTTAGCTTGTTTTCTTTCATTATTAAGTTCTTCGGCCTTCTTGGCTCGACCGGCCAATGCGACAAACTCCCGTATTTCCAAGATCCCAATCAACAACTTGATCACCTCATTCGATCTTCGAAGCGTTTACACATTTATGATTCAGTTTGGACTCATTCAGTTGCGTACTGACTTAGTCGTACGAACTCTCTCTTGTATTCTGCTACAGTCTTATTTCCTTGTTTGAGTTTCAGGAACTCCTTTCGCTTCGAGTCCAAAAACCGTTGGCTAATATATTTCTTCCTAAACTCTGATTGGAAGAAATCCCAAGTAATATTTTCCTTCGGCACTACCGAGGATACGGTTTTCCACCAATTGTATGTAGTGTCCTTCAAAAGGGACACAGCACACTTCAAACACTCCTCGGGTGTGCATGACAAATCATCTAGCACCCGCGTAGTGTTCTCGAGCTAGAACTCAGCTATTTCAGCGTCATCATCAACTTTCGTTCTAAATTCCTCAACCCCATACTTCCTAAGTTTATTTACCGGGGCTTTATCGGTTCTCACCAGTGCCATACCTCGTGACACATCCTCATTAGTTTGGTTAGGGGGCGAGGGAGGTCTCGGTATATTGGGGCAATTTCTTAGATAATCCCCAAACCATTCATCCATCATATCAAAGAAGGTAGCTCGGGCCTCTTCTCGGCCTTCTGACATCAGCCTTCTACTACTACTAGATACAGCTCGCTGTACGGAAGCTGGAGCGTGGCTCTCGGCTCCCTCGGACTCATTTTGTGCTTGATTGGAAGACATTTACTATATTCAAAACAATTTAAGCAATTAAGAGATGTCACACTATCAACACTCGAATAATGGCATGTATAGCGAACTTTAACATCCTCTATGATAGTCCTAAAACTGACTAAATCGTAGCTCTGATACCAATAAATGTAAAACCCCTAACCCTATCCAACATCAGGACAGTGCTCGAGGCATTACCGGAACTTTACATTTTCAGTATACTAAGTCGGTCAAAAAATTTCATTTAAATTTTAAATTTTTGAATCATGAACATCTCGTCTCTTGTATAGGACTTCGAGACCTACAACATATCAGAAGGTAATATGGGAGAAATACGGGAACGTTCAATTAACCTTGGGCTTCTCAGAAAATGTTTCTTAACATAAAGGAACACACTGAACAGCCCTAAATTGACCCTAGTCGGAAAGCGGTTTTGGGACCACAAAATCGAGTCATAAAAATAATTAACTATTAAATTCTGTGTTTATTATATGTGTAAATCATGTGTGAAAGTTTCATGCTTTGATTTGGTTATTTTTATGTGAAATTTTTAAGATAGGACTCATGTGATAAAAATTGAAAGTGTGATAGGTAAATTTTAAAGTACTAAATAATGCATGAAGTGATGACATGAGGGATTTGCATGTCAAATGCACCAAATTTTCCTTAGTGGCCAGCCATAAATGATGTTTGATGTAAGATATATGTTTTGTTTTAGAATTATAACAAGGGATGGCTTTATTTTTATTTTAAAATAAAGTGATTGGTAAAACAATAAAAAAAAGAGTATACATGCTCATCTTTCTTCTTGATTGCCGAAATGGGGAAAGGGAATTTTGAAGAGGAAAAACCAAGGTATTCAGCCATGGCTATCCTAGTTTAAGGTATGCATTGTGATTTTTATTTTTAATTGACTATGAGATTAAATTGATAAGTACATAGCTTATTTAACCCATGCTTTAATTTCATGAGTCAATAGATAAATATCCATTCGGCAAGTGCTAAATTGGTGTAATTTTGATAAGTTTTTTTTAGGGATGTTAATTACTTGTTAAGTAGCTTAAATGATGTTTGAATGAGTAGAATTCATGGTTGAAAAGTACAAATTGAAAGTGGCCGTATGAGTGTATATACATTTTAGAAAGAAAAATGTTGTTGTTAGTTGAGTTGCATTTGATAAATATTCATTCAGTCAAATGGGAGAAGAATAAGATGAATTTAAATGTTGTGGTTTATTATTTTAGTTGGTTAAATGATGTGGTCATTGCCGAATACAATTGTGTTAAAGGAAATAGGATTAAATGTTGGTTTGATGAACTAAATGCTAATGGATATTAGGATAAAAGGAGAAAAAGGGTTAAGTTATAAGAGAATTGAGGGATATTCATATTTAGACATTTAGGGTTATATAAATTTTGGTCATTGAGTTATGCATTATGTGAAATATTTAATTTATATACATAATCGGTCATGGTTTGACAAATATGTAACCTATGTGTAAATTGCTACAATTGATCATGAGATAGAATTTGTATATAAAAGTTAAGTTGTGTGGTTAGGGCCGAATGAGATATATAACATATTAAAACATGTTATAATTATATATTGGTGTACATGGCTGTAATTAATCCTCTACTTGAATTCAATTAGGTATGGTCATGATAAGAGTTTAGTAGGGTTAATACCTTAAAATTGAATGGAGTTTCAGTTAATCTTTTGTGTCATGTTCGTTAAAATAGCTGAGGATTTGGGTATTATTATACGTATTTAGGCTAAAGATATTTCAGCTATGTTTTATATCTATGAAATAATTATAATGGATAATATGTAGGAGTAATTTCGGCTTGTTAAAAATGTGGTATGTGTATGGCAAATTGTATATACAATTTGCATTGAAGTTACCCTCTAAGGTCGAAATGGGTAATTAAATTTTTGGTGTGTATGCAATTTTTTTTTATTTGTAACTTGGCCTGCGAAATAGATGTATGATAGTTGATATGTGTGCTTAAGGTGATGTGATAAAATAATTATGTATATGGTTTGGTTTCATTATTGAGTATAAGGGTTAAATGCTTTAAAGAAGCTTTTAATATTCGAAATGATTAAACAAATTCATTTGTTTAAATTAAGCCCAAGAGCGAAGAGGAACTAGACCAGACAAGGGAAAGGAGAAAGCGATCGAATAGCCTACCCGCAACTATTCAAAAATATCCGAGGTAAGTTTTCGAGTAATGGAACTTAGATCATCATTCGTTTAGATCATGTTATATAGTGAATCAAAACCATGCTCTTTGTATGTAGCTATTGAGCCGAAAATAGTAATGGTAGATAAGTGCCTTGTGTCTGAGTTCTAGTAATGAAAATGAAATAAAAATGTGTTATGATTTGTGGACATATGTACATGATTATTCGATGATATCCGAGCTAAGTCCCGAAGGCATTTGTGCAAGTTACTATATCCGAGCTAAGTCCCGAAGGCATTTGTGCGAGTAGTTGCTATACCCGGGCTAAGTCCCGAAGGCATTTGTGCTAGTGACTACTTTCGGGCTAAGACCCGAAGGCATGTGTGCGAGTTACTATATCCAGGTTAAGTCCCGAAGGCATTTGTGCGAGTTGCGATATCCGGCTAAATCCTGAAGGTACTTGGTTTGAGAATGAGCGATCTCGCTGTAATAATTTTAATTAATACGCTCGTAAAATCCAAACGATGAGGTATGTTTCGTATATGCATTGGAATAGATGATTCCCTTTAAATAGTATTCACTCAATTGATTAACAAGCTTCCGGCCTTTAGTTAAGTTGATCCCATATATATGAATATAAGGGTTGGAAATGTGAAGTATAATTTTGAGAATATGTGTATATGAAATTATTCGTTTAGTCATATGAATGCTATACTTCAGATGTGCATAATTTCATTACTCAAACTTACTAAGCATTAAATGCTTATTCCGTTGCTTTGATTTTTCTGTTTTATAGATTTTGTTCGTCAGCTATCGGACTCGGGAGTGTCAAATTCGAAGTAGTCCACACTATCAAAGCCCTTTTGGTACCCTTTTAGTTGAACTTTGAAAATGGCATGTATAGGACTGCCCTTTGTTGTTAGTCATGTACTTTTTGGTAATGTATATATTTGGATAGCCATGCGAAAATGGCTTATATATACTTTGAGCATAGCATTATAATCGTTTTGTATTGTTGTTCATTGAGAGGTATGGAAATGTTTGGTAACGATTAGCCATTGGAATGGTTAATCATGATCATTTTGGTGCCATGTATGACAAATTCTAGTTGATTCATGGAAAACCATGAAATAGGTAAAGTTTACCTTAAAAATAGATGCTGACAACAGTAGTGGTGTGGATTTGAAAAATCACTAAAAATAGTAGGAATGGAATTAAATAGTGAATAAATTATGTAATCAAACCTTGATGAATCTATTTTCATAGGAAAGTACGAAACGATCATATGAGCCGTATTTTATGAGATGTTTAAGTTTTCGTGAAATAGGGCCAGAGCAATTTCTGGAAATTCACTATAAATCAACCAGAGATAATTAGAAGTCATGCCCTATATGTACAGATTCCTTTTCGAGTCTAGTTTCTTTAGAAACAAACGGCATAAGTATTGAAGCCCTGTACAGGGAGATATCTAAGTCGTAATGCATGAAGGTCAGAGTAGTCGAACCCTGAAACAGGGGAGACTTTAACTAATAAACTGTAGTAATTGGGTTGACCAAAAATTCTAGAAAATAATTTATAGATGGACATATGAGTATAGTTTCAGGAAAAATTTA